>NC_059207.1:7200263-7306842 GCF_020615455.1 Coregonus clupeaformis | reverse complement strand
GTTAGAAAAGTATCTACCCAGTATTACATAATATGGCATCTTCGGGACCACACCAACATCATAATCCAGCAAGCCATTCTCAGTTTGTATGCTCACTATGGTTGTGGGGTACGGGCGGGTATCACCATGAATGCACATAACACTGACATCCTGATTTTTATCCAGTTTATGAGTCTGCAATAAGTTTGCTACGACTAAGGTTAACATACTGCCGGAATCAAGCAGGGCTGCCACATCCTTCCCTTCAACCTTCACCATACACATAAGTTTGTTTCTTGGTCTTTCAAGTACAGCGGTTACCACAGGACATGCATATAATATATCAGTTTCTTATTTTTCACCAATGTTACATTGCATGGGCTCTTCTTTAATAGGGTAGTATGCCGCAATATGTCCCGGTCTATTACAATTGTAACAGATATTAGGGTTTCGGGGGAGGGGAACCCCTCAACCCCCCTGTCCTGGTTTTTGGCTTTTGCCGGAGTGTCTCGCCACCAGTCTGGTGCTCGCCCCATGCTGCTCCCCCCCAAATACTGAAACAGTCTTACCCTGTCCGCTGGTTGGCCAGGGCCTGGGGAACAGGGATTTTTCCTCCTGTGGCTCCTCAGCTGTTCCTGCCATACAATACCGTTCAACCAGGGCCACGAGATGGTCGGCGGAGAGTACCTAGTTCTGGCCAACCAATCGTCGAATTTCTTGGGGTAGAACTTGCTGAAACTGGTCGAGTACAATGGTCTCGACGATCTCGGCGGATGAACGGGTCTCCAGTCGCAACCATTTCCGTGCCAGGTGAATCAAGTCGAACATCTGTGTACGGGGGTTGTCCAGGTCTGTAGGCCCACTGGTGGAAGCGATGTGCCCTCACGGTAACGGTCACTCCCAGTCTAGTCAGAATCTCTCCCTTTAGTTTATCATAGTCCTGTTCATCTTTCAACTCAAGGTCGAAATACGCTTTTTTAGCGTCCCCTGCCAGGTGCCAGAAGCCCTGCCCATTCTTCTTTCGGCCACTTCTCTCTCTCTGCCGTCCTTTCGAAGGTGCTACCACATCATCCTGCTTTGTCATTATTTGAAGGAAATGTTTGGCCGACCTCTCGGGTATTTGTAGCTGGTAGCTGAGCTCCAGTTTGGTCCGCTTAGCCCCTGCAGACCTTCTCTTAACTCCCGGGTGTTTCTCTCTTTTTCCTCTCTGAGCAGCTGGTTGGTGCGGTGCTGGACCTGCAGCATTCATTTTACATTTTAGTCATTTAGCAAACGCTCTTATCCAGAGCGACTTACAGTTAGTGAGTGCATACATTATTATTTTATTTTTCATACTGGCCCCCTGTGGGAATCGAACCCACAACCCTGGCGTTGCAAACGCCATGCTCTAACAACTGAGCTACATCCCTGCCGGCCATTCCCTCCCCTACCCTGGACGACGCTGGGCCAATTGTGCGCCGCCCCATGGGTCTCCCGGTCGTGGCCGGCTGCAACAGAGCCTGGATTCGAACCAGGATCTGTAGTGGCACAGCTAGCACTGCAATGCAGTGCCTTAGACCATTGCGCCACTCTGGAGTCACTCCGTATCGCATCCTGATGAGCTATTTGTTAAGCTCTAGTTGCCTCTTGTTGGGCTGCCTCCTGTATGGCTCCTTCCATATTAATTTCCCCCCAGAGCCAACTGAACGAAACAAACAAAACCACAAAAAAAACCTGACTCCCCTTTGGATTGCTAACTGATTTTTTTTACAATAAAAGATACATCTCTACCTGACCAGCAGTATGGCTAATCTGTTTATCCTCTTCAACCACAATAAAACACCCAGTCCGTTTATCCGCTTCAAACACAATAAAACACCCAGTCCGTTTATCCTCTTCAACCACAATAAAACACCACAATGTGCCCACATTCTCCACCACTTCAAGGTTAGGAGAGTTTGTACACAAATTAAGCGGGAGACCAAAACAAAATCACCACAGAAAGTGTTATTTCGAACAGGACAGTACCTGAATGTTTGGCGTGGTCGAGGATAGCAGGGTATTAGTATTTGTATTTATTAGGGATCCCCATTAGCTGCTACCAAGGCAGCAGCTACTCTTCCTGGGGTTTATTATGGATCCCCTGCAAGGGACCAGCTTTACTTCTCTATCAGGAGAGGGAGGGGACAGGGGGAGGACAGAGGGTTGATCTATACCACAGTGGCACGCTAACCAACCCCTCAACCCCTCCAACACATCAACAGCTCTACTGGCTGCTCTGTCTGTTTTAATTACCCAACATGATGGCTGCGTCCCAAATGGCCCCCTCTTCCCTTTATAGTGCACTAAATGGCCCCCTCGTCCCTTTATAGTGCACTAAATGGCCCCCTCTTCCCTTTATAGTACACTAAATGGCCCCTCTTCCCCTTTATAGTGCACTAAATGGCCCCTCTTCCCTTTATAGTGCACTAAATGGCCCCTCGTCCCTTTATAGTGCACTAAATGGCCCCCTCGTCCCTTTATAGTGCACTAAATGGCCCCCTCTTCCCTTTATAGTACACTAAATGGCCCCTCTTCCCTTTATAGTGCACTAAATGGCCCCTCTTCCCTTTATAGTACTAAATGGCCCCTCTTCCTTTATAGTGCACTAAATGGCCCCTCTTCCCTTTATAGTGCACTAAATGGCCCCTCTTCCTTTTTATAGTACACTAAATGGCCCCCTCTTCCCTTTATAGTACACTAAATGGCCCCTCTTCCCTTTATAGTTGCACTAAATGGCCCCTCTTCCCTTTATAGTACTAAATGGCCCCCTCGCCCCTTTATAGTGCAATTAAATGGCCCCCTCGTCCCTTTTTATAGTGTACTAAATGGCCCCCTCTTCCCTTTATAGTACACTAAATGGCCCTCTTCCCTTTATAGTGCACTAAATGGCCCCTCTTCCCTTTATAGTGCACTAAATGGCCCCTTCCCTTTATAGTTGCACTAAATGGCCCCCTCTTCCTTTATAGTACACTAAATGGCCCCTCTTCCCTTTATAGTGCACTAAATGGCCCCCTCTTCCCTTTATAGTGCACTAAATGGCCCCCTCTTCCCTTTATAGTGCACTAAATGGCCCCCTCTTCCCTTTATAGTGCACTAAATGGCCCCTCTTCCCTTTATAGTGCTAATGGCCCTCTTCCTTTCCATAGTGCACTAAATGGCCCCTCTTCCTTTATAGTAATATAAATGGCCCCTCTTCCCTTTATAGTGCACTAAATGGCCCCCTCTTCCCTTTATAGTGCACTAAATGGCCCCCTCTTCCCTTTATAGTACACTAAATGGCCCCTCTTCCCTTTATAGTGCACTAAATGGCCCCTCTTCCCTTTATAGTGCACTAAATGGCCCCCTCTTCCCTTTATAGTACACTAAATGGCCCCTCTTCCCTTTATAGTGCACTAAATGGCCCCCTCTTCCCTTTATAGTGCACTAAATGGCCCCCTCTTCCCTTTATAGTGCACTAAATGGCCCCCTCTTCCCTTTATAGTGCACTAAATGGCCCCTCTTCCCTTTATAGTGCACTAAATGGCCCCTCTTCCTTTATAGTGCACTAAATGGCCCCCTCTTCCCTTTATAGTGCACTAAATGGCCCCTCTTCCCTTTATAGTGCACTAAATGGCCCCTCGTCCATTTATAGTGCACTAAATGGCCCCTCTTCCCCTTTTATAGTGCAATAAATGGCCCCCTCTTCCCTTTATACTGCACTAAATGGCCCCCTCTTCCCTTTATAGTGCACTAAATGGCCCCTCTTCCCTTTATAGTGCACTAAATGGCCCCCTCTTCCCTTTATAGTGCACTAAATGGCCCCTCTTCCCTTTATAGTACACTAAATGGCCCCCTCTTCCCTTTATAGCGCACTAGGTCTCTGTAGGGAATAGGGTGGCATTTGGGATGTAATGTATTTGTATTTGTTTTTGTATTTATTAGGGATCCCCATTAGTTCCTGCCAAGGCAGCAGCTACTCTTCCTGTGGTCCAAACATATTAAAGCACTTACATTACGTATCAAACAAAATATAAAACAGTATATCATATAACATTATTACACCACTACCTATCTACAATACAAAATGTATAATACCACCATACAACAATATCACAATGTGTGCGTATGCATGTGTCTATACCCTTGTGTGTGTCTCTTCACAGTCCCTGTTGTTCCATAAGGTGTATTTTTACCTGTTTTTAAAATCTGATTCTACTGCTTGCATCAGTTACCTGATGTGGAATAGAGTTCCATGTAGTCATGGCTCTATGTAGTACTGTGCGCCTCCCATAGTCTGTTCTGGACTTGGGGACTGTGAAGAGACCTCTGGTGGCATGTCTTCTGGGGTATGCATTGCTTGTTTTTGTAAGAGGTGTTGACAAGCTGAATGTACCGAGCTGTCTGTTTGGAATACTGGCACACAGCTTGGTACGTTCAGCTTGTCAACACCTCTTACAAAAACAAGCAATGATGAAGTCAATCTCTCTTCCACTCTGAGCCAGGAGAGACTGACATTCATGTCATTAATGTTAGCTCTCCGTGTACTTTTAAGGGCCAGCCGTGCTGCCCTGTTCTGAGCCAATTGTGCGACAAAACTAGGGCCTGTAGGACCTGCCTTGTTTATAGTGTTGTTAAGAAGGCAGAGCAGCGCTGAATTATGGACATACTTCTCCCCATCTTAGCTACTGTTGAATCAATATGTTTTGACCATGACAGTCTACAATCCAGGGTTACTCCAAGCAGTTTAGTCACCTAAACCTGCTGAATTTCCACATTATTCATTACGAGATGTACTGTGGGGAAAAAAAGTATTTAGTCAGCCACCAATTGTGCAAGTTCTCCCACTTAAAAAGATGAGAGAGGCCTGTAATTTTCATCATAGGTACATGTCAACTATGACAGACAAAATTATTTTAAAAAATCCAGAAAATCACATTGTAGGATTTTTAATGAATTTATTTGCAAATTATGGTGGAAAATAAGTATTTGGTCAATAACAAAAGTTTCTCAATACTTTGTTATATACCCTTTGTTGGCAATGACACAGGTCAAACGTTTTCTGTAAGTCTTCACAAGGTTTTCACACACTGTTGCTGGTATTTTGGCCCATCCTCCATGCAGATCTCCTCTAGAGCAGTGATGTTTTGGGGGCTGTCGCTGGGCAACACGGACTTTCAACTCCCTCCAAAGATTTTCTATGGGGTTGAGATCTGGAGACTGGCTAGGCCACTCCAGGACCTTGAAATGCTTCTTACGAAGCCACTCCTTCGTTGCCCGGGCGGTGTGTTTGGGATCATTGTCATGCTGAAAGACCCAGCCATGTTTCATCTTTCAATGCCCTTGCTGATGGAAGGAGGTTTTTCACTCAAAATCTCGCGATACATGGCCCCATTCATTCTTTCCTTTACACGGATCAGTCGTCCTGGTCCCTTTGCAGAAAAACAGCCCCAAAGCATGATGTTTCCACCCCCATGCTTCACAGTAGGTATGGTGTTCTTTGGATGCAACTCAGCATTCTTTGTCCTCCAAACACGACGAGTTGAGTTTTTACCAAAAAGTTATATTTTGGTTTCATCTGACCATATGACATTCTCCCAATCCTCTTCTGGATCATCCAAATGCACTCTAGCAAACTTCAGATGGGCCTGGACATGTACTGGCTTAAGCAGGGGGACACGTCTGGCACTGCAGGATTTGAGTCCCTGGCGGCGTAGTGTGTTACTGATGGTAGGCTTTGTTACTTTGGTCCCAGCTCTCTGCAGGTCATTACTAGGTCCCCCGTGTGGTTCTGGGATTTTTGCTCACCGTTCTTGTGATCATTTTGACCCCACGGGGTGAGATCTGCGTGGAGCCCCAGATCGAGGGAGATTATCAGTGGTCTTGTATGACTTCCATTTCCTAATAATTGCTCCCACAGTTGATTTCTTCAAACCAAGCTGCTTACCTATTGCAGATTCAGTCTTCCCAGCCTGGTGCAGGTCTACAATTTTGTTTCTGGTGTCCTTTGACAGTTCTTTGGTCTTGGCCATAGTGGAGTTTGGAGTGTGACTGTTTGAGGTTGTGGACAGGTGTCTTTTATACTGATAACAAGTTCAAACAGGTGCCATTAATACAGGTAACGAGTGGAGGACAGAGGAGCTTCTTAAAGAAGAAGTTACAGGTCCGTGAGAGCCAGAAATCTTGCTTGTTTGTAGGTGACCAAATACTTATTTTCCATAATTTGCAAATAAATTCATAAAAAATCCTATAATGTGATTTTCTGAAGAAAAAAATCCTCAATTTGTCTGTCATAGTTGACGTGTACCTATGATGAAAATTACAGGCCTGTCTCATCTTTTTAAGTGGGAGAACTTGCACAATTGGTGGCTGACTAAATACTTTTTTTCCCCACTGTAGTTGAGGTTTAGGGTTTAGTGAATGATTTGACCCAAATAAAATGCTTTTAGTTTTGGAAATATTCAGGACTAACTTATTCCTTGCCACCCATTCCGAAACTAACTGCAACTCTTTGTTATGTGTTGCAGTTATTTCAGTTGCTGTAGTAGCTGACGTGTATAGTGTTGAGTCATCCGCATACATAGACACATTGGCTTTACTCAAAGCCAGTGGCATGTCGTTAGTAAAGATGGAAAAAAGTAAGGGGCCTAGACAGCTGCCCTGAGGAATTCCTGATTCTACCTGGATTATGTTGGAGAGGCTTCTATTAAAGAACACCCTCTGTGTTCTGTTAGATAAGTAACTCTTTATCCACAATTTAGCAGGGGGTGTAAAGCCATAACACATACGTTTTTCCAGCAGCAGACTATGATCGATAATGTCAAAAGCTGCACTGAAGTCTAACAAAACAGTCCCCACAATAGTTTTATCATCAATTTCTCTCAGCCAATCATCAGTAATTTGTGTAAGTGCTGCACTTGTTGAATGTCCTTCTCTATAAGCATGCTAAAAGTCTGTTGTCAATTTGTTTACCACAACAAAATAGCATTGTATCTGGTCAAACACAATTCTTTCAGTACACAAATCAGGTTCTCGGTAGATCAGGGTCCAAACAGTCCAGGTCATAAACGGTAAATCCAGCCGATATATTGTCACTTTCTCTTTCTCAGTCATTAACAGAACCACAGCCCCTTGCTCTCTCTCTCTCTTGCTGGTGTGGCTTGACCCCTTATCTGTGGGTCGGCCCCACCTTGTGAGCCTCCCCCTTGCTTCTGGGGATTGTAGTTTCTGGCGGTCGGCCATTTTGTGATCTGTAGTTCTTGTAGGGGTGGCCATTTTAGAGAGGGCAGAGCCCGTTTATTAGTTCTGCCCTCACATATCTGCCATTTATCACTCGGCCCCCTTCTTTGCCACAGTATATATATATGTGCATTCGGAAAGTATTCAGACCCCTTGACTTTTTCCACATTTTGTTACGTTACAGCCTTATTCTAAAATTGATTACATTGTTTTTTCCCCCCTTCATCAATCTACACACAATACCCCATAATGACAAAGCAAAAGCAGGCTTTTAGAAATGTTTGCAAATGTATTAAAAATAAAAAACTGAAAAAAACTGAAATATCACATTTACATAAGTATTCAGACCCTTTACTCAGTACTTTGTTAAAGCACCTTTGGCAGCGATTACAGCCTCGAGTCTTCTTGGGTATAACGCTACAAGCTTGGCACATCTGTATTTGGGGAGTTTCTCCCATTCTTCTCTGCAGATTCTCTCAAGCTCTGTCAGATTGGATGGGGAGCGTCACTGCACAGCTATTTTCAGTTCTCTCCAGAGATGTTAGATCGGGTTCAAGTCCGGGCACTGGCTGGGCCACAAGGACATTCAGAGATTTGTCCCGAAGCCACTCCTGCGTTGTCTTGGCTGTGTGCTTAGGGTCGTTGTCCTGTTGGAAGGTGAACCTTCGCCCCAGTCTGAGGTCCTGAGCGCTTTGGAGCAGGTTTTCATCAAGGATCTCTCTGTACTTTGCTCCATTGAACATGAACTGAACTTCAACAAGTGCTGTGTGTTTTTGACATTCATCATGAACTGAACTGAACTTCAACAAGTTTATTTTATTTATTGAACCTTTATTTTGACAGGGAGTCAATGCTGAGACCAAGGTCTCTTTATTTTGACAGGGAGTCAATGCTGAGACCAAGGTCTCTTTATTTTGACAGGGAGTCAATGCTGAGACCAAGGTCTCTTTATTTAGACAGGGAGTCAATGCTGAGACCAAGGTCTCTTTATTTTGACAGGGAGTCAATGCTGAGACCAAGGTCTCTTTATTTAGACAGGGAGTCAATGCTGAGACGAAGGTCTCTTTATTTTGACAGGGAGTCAATGCTGAGACCAAGGTCTCTTTATTTAGACAGGGAGTCAATGCTGAGACCAAGGTCTCTTTATTTTGACAGGGAGTCAATGCTGAGACCAAGGTCTCTTTATTTAGACAGGGAGTCAATGCTGAGACCAATGTCTCTTTATTTAGACAGGGAGTCAATGCTGAGACCAAGGACTCTTTATTTAGACAGGGAGTCAATGCTGAGACCAAGGTCTCTTTATTTAGACAGGGAGTCAATGCTGAGACCAAGGACTCTTTATTTAGACAGGGAGTCAATGCTGAGACAAAGGACTCTTTATTTAGACAGGGAGTCAATGCTGAGACCAAGGACTCTTTATTTAGACAGGGGAGTCAATGCTGAGACCAAGGTCTCTTTATTTAGACAGGGAGTCAATGCTGAGACCAAGGTCTCTTTATTTAGACAGGGAGTCAATGCTGAGACCAATGTCTCTTTATTTAGACAGGAGTCAATGCTGAGACCAAGGTCTCTTTATTTAGACAGGAGTCAATGCTGAGACCAAGGTCTCTTTATTTAGACAGGAGTCAATGCTGAGACCAAGGTATCTTTATTTAGACAGGGAGTCAATGCTGAGACCAAGGACTCTTTATTTAGACAGGAGTCAATGATGAGACCAAGGTCTCTTTATTTAGACAGGGAGTCAATGCTGAGACCAAGGACTCTTTATTTAGACAGGGAGTCAATGCTGAGACCAAGGACTCTTTATTTAGACAGGGAGTCAATGATGAGACCAAGGTCTCTTTATTTAGACAGGGAGTCAATGCTGAGACCAAGGTCTCTTTATTTAAACAGGGAGTCAATGCTGAGACCAAGGTCTCTTTATTTAGACAGGGAGTCAATGCTGAGACCAAGGTCTCTTTATTTAGACAGGGAGTCAATGCTGAGACCAAGGTCTCTTTATTTAGACAGGGAGTCATTGCTGAGACCAAGGTCTCTTTATTTAGACAGGGAGTCAATGCTGAGACCAAGGACTCTTTATTTAGACAGGGAGTCAATGATGAGACCAAGGTCTCTTTATTTAGACAGGGGAGTCAATGCTGAGACTAAGGTCTCTTTATTTAAACAGGGAGTCAATGCTGAGACCAAGGTCTCTTTATTTAGACAGGGAGTCAATGCTGAGACCAAGGTCTCTTTATTTAGACAGGGGAGTCAATGCTGAGACCAAGGTCTCTTTATTTAGACAGGGAGTCATTGCTGAGACCAAGGTCTCTTTATTTAGACAGGGAGTCAATGCTGAGACCAAGGCTCTCTTTATTTTGACAGGGGAGTCAATGCTGAGACCAAGGTCTCTTTATTTAGACAGGGAGTCAATGCTGAGACCAAGGTCTCTTTATTTAGACAGGGAGTCAATGCTGAGACCAAGGTCTCTTTATTTTGACAGGGGAGTCAATGCTGAGACCAAGGTCTCTTTATTTAGACAGGGAGTCAATGTTGAGACCAAGGTCTCTTTATTTAGACAGGAGTCAATGCTGAGACCAAGGTCTCTTTATTTAGACAGGGAGTCAATGCTGAGACCAAGGTCTCTTTATTTAGACAGGGAGTCAATGCTGAGACCAAGGACTCTTTATTTAGACAGGGAGTCAATGCTGAGACCAAGGACTCTTTATTTAGACAGGGAGTCAATGCTGAGACCAAGGACTCTTTATTTAGACAGGGGAGTCAATGCTGAGACCAAGGTCTCTTTATTTAGACAGGGAGTCAATGCTGAGACCAAGGTCTCTTTATTTAGACAGGGAGTCAATGCTGAGACCAATGTCTCTTTATTTAGACAGGGAGTCAATGCTGAGACCAAGGTCTCTTTATTTAGACAGGAGTCAATGCTGAGACCAAGGTCTCTTTATTTAGACAGGGAGTCAATGCTGAGACCAAGGTCTCTTTATTTAGACAGGAGTCAATGCTGAGACCAAGGTCTCTTTATGTAGACAGGGGAGTCAATGCTGAGACCAAGGTCTCTTTATTTAGACAGGAGTCAATGCTGAGACCAAGGTCTCTTTATTTAGACAGGGAGTAAATGCTGAGACCAATGTCTCTTTATTTAGACAGGGAGTCAATGATGAGACCAAGGTCTCTTTATGTAGACAGGGAGTCAATGCTGAGACCAAGGTATCTTTATTTAGACAGGGAGTCAATGCTGAGACCAAGGACTCTTTATTTAGACAGGGGAGTCAATGCTGAGACCAAGGACTCTTTATTTAGACAGGGAGTCAATGATGAGACCAAGGTCTCTTTATTTGAGACAGGGGAGTCAATGCTGAGACCAAGGTCTCTTTATTTAGACAGGGAGTCAATGCTGAGACCAAGGTCTCTTTATTTAGACAGGGAGTCAATGCTGAGACCAAGGTCTCTTTATTTAGACAGGGAGTCAATGCTGAGACCAAGGTCTCTTTATTTGGACAGGGAGTCATTGCTGAGACCAAGGTCTCTTTATTTTGACAGGGAGTCAATGCTGAGACCAAGGTCTCTTTATTTAGACAGGGAGTCAATGCTGAGACCAAGGTCTCTTTATTTTGACAGGGAGTCAATGCTGAGACCAAGGTCTCTTTATTTAGACAGGGAGTCAATGCTGAGACCAAGGTCTCTTTATTTTGACAGGGGAGTCAATGCTGAGACCAAGGTCTCTTTATTTAGACAGGGGAGTCAATGTTGAGACCAAGGTCTCTTTTATTTAGACAGGAGTCAATGCTGAGACCAAGGTCTCTTTATTTAGACAGGGAGTCAATGCTGAGACCAAGGTCTCTTTATTTAGACAGGGAGTCAATGCTGAGACCAAGGACTCTTTATTTAGACAGGGAGTCAATGCTGAGACCAAGGACTCTTTATTTAGACAGGGAGTCAATGCTGAGACCAAGGACTCTTTATTTAGACAGGGAGTCAATGCTGAGACCAAGGTCTCTTTATTTAGACAGGGAGTCAATGCTGAGACCAAGGTCTCTTTATTTAGACAGGGAGTCAATGCTGAGACCAATGTCTCTTTATTTAGACAGGGAGTCAATGCTGAGACCAAGGTCTCTTTATTTAGACAGGAGTCAATGCTGAGACCAAGGTCTCTTTATTTAGACAGGAAGTCAATGCTGAGACCAAGGTCTCTTTATTTAGACAGGGAGTCAATGCTGAGACCAAGGTCTCTTTATTTAGACAGGGAGTCAATGCTGATCCAAGGTCTCTTTACTTAGACAGGAGTCAATGCTGAGACCAAGGTCTCTTTATTTAGACAGGAGTCAATGCTGAGACCAAGGTCTCTTTATTTAGACAGGGAGTCAATGCTGAGACCAAGGACTCTTTATTTAGACAGGGAGTCAATGCTGAGACCAAGGTCTCTTTATTTAGACAGGGAGTCAATGTTGAGACCAAGGTCTCTTTATTTAGACAGGGAGTCAATGCTGAGACCAAGGTCTCTTTATTTAGACAGGGAGTCAATGCTGTGACCAAGGTCTCTTTATTTAGACAGGAGTCAATGCTGAGACCAAGGACTCTTTATTTAGACAGGGAGTCAATGCTGAGACCAATGACTCTTTATTTAGACAGGGAGTCAATGCTGAGACCAAGGACTCTTTATTTAGACAGGGAGTCAATGCTGAGACCAAGGTATCTTTATTTAGACAGGGAGTCAATGCTGAGACCAAGGTCTCTTTATTTAGACAGGGGAGTCAATGCTGAGACCAATGTCTCTTTATTTAGACAGGAGTCAATGCTGAGACCAAGGTCTCTTTATTTAGACAGGGAGTCAATGCTGAGACCAAGGTCTCTTTATTTAGACAGGGAGTCAATGCTGAGACCAAGGTCTCTTTATTTAGACAGGGAGTGAATGCTGAGACCAAGGTCTCTTTATGTAGACAGGGAGTCAATGCTGAGACCAAGGTCTCTTTATTTAGACAGGGAGTCAATGCTGAGACCAATGTCTCTTTATTTAGACAGGGAGTCAATGCTGAGACCAATGTCTCTTTATTTAGACAGGGAGTCAATGCTGAGACCAAGGTCTCTTTATTTAGACAGGGAGTCAATGCTGAGACCAAGGTCTCTTTATTTAGACAGGGAGTCAATGCTGAGACCAAGGTCTCTTTATTTAGACAGGGAGTCAATGCTGTGACCAAGGTCTCTTTATTTAGACAGGGAGTCAGTGCTGAGACCAATGTCTCTTTATTTAGACAGGGAGTCAATGCTGAGACCAAGGTCTCTTTATTTAGACAGGGAGTCAATGCTGAGACCAAGGTCTCTTTATTTAGACAGGGAGTCAGTGCTGAGACCAAGGTATCTTTATTTAGACAGGGAGTCAGTGCTGAGACCAATGTGTCTTTATTTAGAAAGGGAGTCAGTGCTGAGACCAAGGTCTCTTTATTTAGACAGGGAGTCAATGCTGAGACCAAGGTCTCTTTATTTAGACAGGGAGTCAATGCTGAGACCAAGGTCTCTTTATTTAGACAGGGAGTCAATGCTGAGACCAAGGTCTCTTTATTTAGGCAGGGAGTCAATGCTTAGACCAAGGTCTCTTTATTTAGACAGGGAGTCAATGCTGAGACCAAGGTCTCTTTATTTAGACAGGGAGTCAATGCTGATACCAAGGTCTCTTTATTTAGACAGGGAGTCAATGCTGTGACCAAGGTCTCTCTATTTTGACAGGGAGTCAATGCTGAGACCAAGGTCTCTTTATTTAGACAGGGAGTCAATGCTGAGACCAAGGTCTCTTTATTTAGACAGGGAGTCAATGCTGAGACCAAGGTCTCTTTATTTAGACAGGGAGTCAATGCTGAGACCAAGGTATCTTTATTTAGACAGGAGTCAATGCTGAGACCAAGGTCTCTTTATTTAGACAGGGGAGTCAATGCTGAGACCAAGGTCTCTTTATTTAGACAGGGAGTCAATGCTGAGACCAAGGTCTCTTTATTTAGACAGGGAGTCAATGCTGAGACCAAGGTCTCTTTATTTAGACAGGGAGTCAATGCTGAGACCAAGGTCTCTTTATTTAGACAGGGAGTCAATGCTGAGACCAAGGTCTCTTTATTTAGACAGGGAGTCAATGCTGAGACCAAGGTATCTTTATTTGGACAGGGAGTCAATGCTGAGACCAAGGTCTCTTTATTTAGACAGGGAGTCAATGCTGAGACCAAGGTCTCTTTATTTGGACAGGGAGTCAATGCTGAGACCAAGGTATCTTTATTTAGACAGGGAGTCAATGCTGAGACCAAGGTCTCTTTATTTGGACAGGGAGTCAATGCTGAGACCAAGGTCTCTTTATTTAGACAGGGAGTCAATGCTGAGACCAAGGTCTCTTTATTTAGACAGGAGTCAATGCTGAGACCAAGGTCTCTTTATTTAGACAGGGGAGTCAATGCCGAGACCAAGGTCTCTTTATTTAGACAGGGAGTCAATGCTGAGACCAAGGTCTCTTTATTTAGACAGGGAGTCAATGCTGAGACCAAGGTATCTTTATTTGGACAGGGAGTCAATGCTGAGACCAAGGTCTCTTTATTTAGACAGGGAGTCAATGCTGAGACCAAGGTCTCTTTATTTAGACAGGGAGTCAATGCTGAGACCAAGGTCTCTTTATTTAGACAGGGAGTCAATGCTGAGACCAAGGTCTCTTTATTTAGACAGGAAGTCAGTGCTGAGACCAAGGTCTCTTTATTTAGACAGGGAGTCAATGCTGAGACCAAGGTCTCTTTATTTAGACATGGAGTCAATGCTGAGACCAAGGTCTCTTTATTTAGACAGGGAGTCAATGCTGTGACCAAGGTCTCTTTATTTAGACAGGGAGTCAATGCTGAGACCAAGGTCTCTTTATTTAGACAGGGGAGTCAATGCTGTGACCAAGGTCTCTTTATTTAGACAGAGTCAATGCTGAGACCAAGGTCTCTTTATTTAGACAGGGAGTCAATGCTGAGACCAAGGACTCTTTATTTAGACAGGGAGTCAATGCTGATACCAAGGTCTCTTTATTTAGACAGGGAGTCAATGCTGAGACCAAGGTCTCTTTATTTAGACAGGGGAGTCAATGCTGAGACCAAGGTCTCTTTATTTGGACAGGGAGTCAATGCTGAGACCAAGGTCTCTTTATTTAGACAGGGAGTCAATGCTGAGACCAAGGTCTCTTTATTTAGACAGGAAGTCAATGCTGAGACCAAGGTCTCTTTATTTAGACAGGGAGTCAATGCTGATACCAAGGTCTCTTTATTTAGACAGGGAGTCAATGCAGAGACCAAGGTCTCTTTATTTAGAGAGGGAGTCAATGCTGAGACCAAGGTCTCTTTATTTAGACAGGGAGTCAATGCTGAGACCAAGGTCTCTTTATTTAGACAGGAGTCAATGCTGAGACCAAGGTCTTTTTATTTAGACAGGGAGTCAATGCCGAGACCAAGGTCTCTTTATTTAGAAAGGAGTCAATGCTGAGACCAAGGTCTCTTTATTTAGACAGGGAGTCAATGCTGAGACCAAGGTCTCTTTATTTAGACAGGGAGTCAATGCTGAGACCAAGGTCTCTTTATTTAGACAGGGGAGTCAATGCTGAGTCCAATGTCTCTTTTATTTACACTGGGAGTCAATGCTGAGACCAAGGTCTCTTTATTTAGACAGGGAGTCAATGCTGAGACCAAGGTCTCTTTATTTAGACAGGGAGTCAATGCTGAGACCAAGGTCTCTTTATTTAGACAGGGGAGTCAATGCTGAGACCAAGGTCTCTTTATTTGAGACAGGGAGTCAATGCTGAGACCAAGGTCTCTTTATTTAGACAGGGAGTCAATGCTGAGACCAAGGTCTCTTTATTTAGACAGGAGTCAATGCTGAGACCAAGGTATCTTTATTTGGACAGGGAGTCAATGCTGAGACCAAGGTCTCTTTATTTAGACAGGGAGTCAATGCTGAGACCAAGGTCTCTTTATTTAGACAGGGAGTCAATGCTGAGACCAAGGTCTCTTTATTTAGACAGGGAGTCAATGCTGTGACCAAGGTCTCTTTATTTAGACAGGGAGTCAATGCTGAGACCAAGGTCTCTTTATTTAGACAGGGAGTCAATGCTGAGACCAAGGTCTCTTTATTTAGACATGGAGTCAATGCTGAGACCAAGGTCTCTTTATTTAGACAGGGAGTCAATGCTGTGACCAAGGTCTCTTTATTTAGACAGGGAGTCAATGCTGAGACCAAGGTCTCTTTATTTAGACAGGGAGTCAATGCTGTGACCAAGGTCTCTTTATTTAGACAGGGAGTCAATGCTGAGACCAAGGTCTCTTTATTTAGACAGGGAGTCAATGCTGAGACCAAGGACTCTTTATTTAGACAGGGAGTCAATGCTGATACCAAGGTCTCTTTATTTAGACAGGGAGTCAATGCTGAGACCAAGGTCTCTTTATTTAGACAGGGAGTCAATGCTGAGACCAAGGTCTCTTTATTTAGACAGGGAGTCAATGCTGAGACCAAGGTCTCTTTATTTAGACAGGGAGTCAATGCTGAGACCAAGGTCTCTTTATTTAGACAGGGAGTCAATGCTGAGACCAAGGTCTCTTTTATTTAGACAGGGAGTCAATGCTGATACCAAGGTCTCTTTATTTAGACAGGGAGTCAATGCTGAGACCAAGGTCTCTTTATTTAGACAGGAGTCAATGCTGAGACCAAGGTCTCTTTATTTAGACAGGGAGTCAATGCTGAGACCAAGGTCTCTTTATTTAGACAGGGAGTCAATGCTGAGACCAAGGTCTTTTATTTAGACAGGGAGTCAATGCTGAGACCAAGGTCTCTTTATTTAGAAAGGGAGTCAATGCTGAGACCAAGGTCTCTTTATTTAGACAGGGAGTCAATGCTGAGACCAAGGTCTCTTTATTTAGACAGGGAGTCAATGCTGAGACCAAGGTCTCTTTATTTAGACAGGGAGTCAATGCTGAGTCCAATGTCTCTTTATTTAGACTGGGAGTCAATGCTGAGACCAAGTTCTCTTTATTTAGACAGGGAGTCAATGCTGAGACCAAGGACTCTTTATTTAGACAGGGAGTCAATGCTGAGACCAAGGTCTCTTTATTTAGACAGGGAGTCAATGCTGAGACCAAGGTCTCTTTATTTAGACAGGGAGTCAATGCTGAGACCAAGGTCTCTTTATTTAGACAGGGAGTCAATGCTGAGACCAAGGTCTCTTTATTTAGACAGGGAGTCAATGCTGAGACCAAGGACTCTTTTCCAGATGAGCCCTGTATAGCAGCACAATACAATAAACACATTAAACTACAAATTCATATACACAATAAAATTCATGTTATTATACACAACAATACACAAAAAGCAAAACACAATCATAAAAAACAGACACATTCTTCAGTAAATAGGTCCCCTAACAACAGTCTGAAATGCCCTAGAAGCACCAATTCCTCCAATTTTAATGTGTATTGTAGATCATTCCACACGTAAGGTGCAAGGACATTTATTTTAAAGGCTGATTTACTTAACTCTCTAGACACCAAAGGAGTCTCCAGAGTTAACCAACCCTGTGAACACCAAAGGAGTCTCCAGAGTTAACCGACCCTGTGAACACCAAAGGAGTCTCCAGAGTTAACCGACCCTGTGAACACCAAAGGGAGTCTCCAGAGTTAACCGATCCCTGTGAACACCAAAGGAGTCTCCAGAGTTAACCGACCCTGTGAACACCAAAGGAGTCTCCAGAGTTAACCGACCTTGTGAACACCAAAGGAGTCTCCAGAGTTAACCGACCCTGTGAACACCAAAGGAGTCTCCAGAGTTAACCGACCCTGTGAACACCAAAGGAGTCTCCAGAGTTAACCAACCCTGTGAACACCAAAGGAGTCTCCAGAGTTAACCAACCCTGTGAACACCAAAGGAGTCTCCAGAGTTAACCAACCCTGTGAACGGTTTTGATAACTTGTCATTTTAAATGTTAACAGTAATGTTAGCTAAGTCGGAAGTTTGTGGATCAGGGCTTTGTAAACAAAAAGAGTTAATGATGTGATCTATGTGACTTCATATAGCCTCGCCACTTATTTTACTGCTGCTCTTTAATTATTTGTTATTTTCTTATTTTTGTAATTTTTTTATTTTAACCTATCTATTTTTTACTTAACACTTATTTATCTTAAAACTGCATTGTTGGTTAAGGGCTTGTAAGTAAGCATTTCACTGTAAGGTCTACCTACACCTGTTGTATTCGCGCATGTGACAAATACAATTTGATTTGATTTGATTTAGAGAGAGACAAGATCTGTTTCTGAAAAAAATTAATTTAAAAAAGCCACTTTTAATATTAGTTTCTTAACAAGCTCATTTATTTTTTAGACGATACATCGTTGTCAATCCAAATACCAAGTTATTTGTATGCAGGGACTCGTTCGATTTAGAACCATCCGATGAGCTGCGATGTAATCCATCTGAGACAATCTTACGAGAACTTGAAAACAACATGTATTTAGTTTTGCCCGTATTAAGTATGAGTTTTAAATCAGTAAGGGCTTCCTGCACAACTGCAAAATGGGACTGTAGCCTTGTCACAGCCAGGTCAGCAGTCGTGGCAATTGTGTACATAACAGTATCATCCGCATTTGGATGATATTTTTTTTTTTTTTTACAGATTGATCAATGGCATTTATATAAATAGTGAAAA
The DNA here is from genome assembly GCF_020615455.1 of Coregonus clupeaformis. Lineage (NCBI taxonomy): Eukaryota > Metazoa > Chordata > Actinopteri > Salmoniformes > Salmonidae > Coregonus > Coregonus clupeaformis. The sequence goes on along the minus strand of NC_059207.1, from coordinate 7,288,937 downwards.
GAACAGGTCCTAGTAGAAAACCTTTATGTACTGCAAGAAATTCGGACTGACTCAATCACGATGGCCTGAGTTCTGTCACTAAGATAGTCATGAAACCATGAACAGGCATCAGAGCTCAGGCCTATTGAGGACAACTTATTCAATAAAATAACATGATCAACAGTATTAAAAGCTTTTGACAGGTCCACAAACAAAGTAGCACATTTAATTTGAGTGTCTAAAGCATTGACAAGATCATTAACAACTAAAGTGGTTGCTGCAATAGTGCTATGCCCAGGCCTAAACCCTGATTGGTTCAAAATAAATTTCTCAGATAAAAAAAGAACAAAGCTGTACATTTACCAAGGATTCAAGAATCTCAGCTGGACAAGGAAGCCTTGAAATGGGCCGATAATTATTAACATCACTACTATGTTAATAGAGCTGATTTCCATACTTTTGGGATATTTCCTGATAACAATGTTAAATACAAAATGTGGGTTATTGACCCAACAATGATGGGTGTTGCACACTTAAGCAGACCAGGATCCAATTGGTCGGCTCCTGGGGATTTCTTGTTGTCTATTGCTATCAAAGCATCCAGGACTTATTTTTCTGTTAATAGCCTTAAAGAAAAAGCTTTGACTCTAATTTCTCTGATCATTCAGCAAGTTTACCCTATCAGCACCCAGACCAATATCATTGTGAATAGTCTTAGAAGGTATTTCAAAGAGGCAGCCCGCTGAAATAAAATGGTGATTAAATGCATCAATGATGTCATTTTTTCCCGTAATGATGCCCGTGTCTGAATTTATTTATTGCGGCAAAGAGGAGTGCTGTGTGTATTCGACATTCATCATGACCTGAACTTCAACAAGTGCTGTGTGTATTTTTTATTTTTTATTTTATTATCAGTGAGTGATGGTCAAATTGTGTTATTGTTTTTTCGGTACATCACTAACAGGTTCAACTGTTCAATCTCCCAAAGAAGACGTCACCATCCACCTCCGTTTCCCTCTGGCCCTCTGCAACCCGAGCAGAAGCTATTTCATTAACATAGAAACAGGAAGTAGCACATTGAGCAACTACAGTAGGTATTTTTGTCATACAGGGAGGTATTTTTTACGGTTAGTGTGCCTCACACAGGTCTAGACTTCAGGTGTCACCCCAGTGGTATTAACTCGTAGGCCTAAACCCAGTGGTATTAACTCATAGGTCTAAACCCAGTGGTATTAACTCATAGGTCTAAACCCAGTGGTATTAACTCATAGGTCTAAACCCAGTGGTATTAACTCGTAGGTCTAAACCCAGTGGTATTAACTCGTAGGTCTAAACCCAGTGGTTTTAAATCATAGGTCTAAACCCAGTGGTATTAACTCATAGGTCTAAACCCAGTGGTATTAACTAATAGGTCTAAACCCAGTGGTATTAACTCATAGGTCTAAACCCAGTGGTATTAACTCATAGGTCTAAACCCAGTGGTATTAACTCATAGGTCTAAACCCAGTGGTATTAACTTCGCGAGGTCTAAACCCAGTGGTATTAACTCGTAGGTCTAAACCCAGTGGTTTTAACTCATAGGTCTAAACCCAGTGGTATTAACTCATAGGTCTAAACCCAGTGGTATTAACTCATAGGTCTAAACCCAGTGGTATTAACTCATAGGTCTAAACCCAGTGGTATTAACTCATAGGTCTAAACCCAGTGGTATTAACTCATAGGTCTAAACCCAGTGGTATTAACTCGTAGGTCTAAACCCAGTGGTATTAACTCGTAGGTCTAAACCCAGTGGTTTTAAATCATAGGTCTAAACCCAGTGGTATTAACTCATAGGTCTAAACCCAGTGGTATTAACTCATAGGTCTAAACCCAGTGGTATTAACTCATAGGTCTAAACCCAGTGGTATTAACTCATAGGTCTAAACCCAGTGGTATTAACTCGTAGGTCTAAACCCAGTGGTATTAACTCGTAGGTCTAAACCCAGTGGTATTAACTCGTAGGTCTAAACCCAGTGGTATTAACTCATAGGTCTAAACCCAGTGGTATTAACTCGTAGGTCTAAACCCAGTGGTATTAACTCAATGGAAACCTACCATTCTGAGAAAACCCTCTGTATTTAGAAAACAACCCTTCCAAGATTTTAATGCAACTTAGGAAAATACACGGTAACACTTAACATTAAAGTTACCTTTAATAACCTTAATGTTTTGTCCACTCAGTCTATAGCTTCACTTACAACAGCTGCTGTCTATGGATTGAGGTCTTGGGGGATAGCTTCTCTCTGCTTTGTAGCTGGTGATGAGGGGCACGTTAGGGAGCACGTTAAAGGGGCACCGTTAGGGCACGATAGCCTACCCTCTCTCTCTCTCTCTCTCTCTCTCTGTCACACACACACACACACACTAAGACACACACAACCAATACAAAGTCGATGGAGGATATGGCTGCCGTTTTACGGGCTCCTAACCAATTGTGCTATTGTGTGTGTTTTTTTTGTATTTGTAACATATTTTGTACATAATGTTTCTGCCACCGTCTCTTATCACCGAAAAAGAGCTTCTGGATATCAGAGACAGCGATTACTCACCTCGTACTGGACAAAGATTTTTTCTTTAACGAGTCGGATGCGAAGGGATTTACTTCAGACACCCGACAAGGCCCAAATCCCCGTCATTCGCAGGATCCGACGGCGAGCGAGTAAACTGCCGCTCCCATCAATCCCATTAGCCAATCTTCAATCATTTGAAAATAAATTGGATGACCTAAGATTACGGTTATCCTACCAATGGGACATTAAAAACTGTAATATCTTATGTTTCACCGAGTCGTGGCTGAACGACGACATGGATAACATACAGCTGGCGGGCTATACGCTACATCGGCAGGATAGAACGGCTGACTCGATAAGACAAGGGTGTGCGGTCTGTGTATATTTGTAAACAACAGCTGGTGCACAAAATCTAATATTAAGGAAGTCTCAAGGTTTTGCTCGCCTGAGGTAGAGTATCTCACGATAAGCTGTAGACCACACTATCTACCAAGAGAGTTTTCATCTATATTTTTCGTAGCTGTCTATTTACCACCACAAACCGATGCTGGCACTAAGACCACACTCAATGAGCTGTATAAGGCCATAAGCAAATAGGAAAACGCTCATCCAGAGGCAGCGCTCCTAGTGGCCGGGGACTTTAATGCAGGGAAACTTACATTTCTACCAGCATGTTAAATGTGCAACCAGAGGGAAAAAAAACTCTAGACCACCTTTACTCCACACACAGAGACACATACAAAGCTCTTCCTCGCCCTCCATTTGGCAAATCTGACCATAACTCTATCCTCCTGATTCCTGCTTATAAGCAAAAACTAAAGCAGGAAGCACCAGTGACTCGGTCAATAAAGAAGTGGTCAGATGACTGCAGATGCTAAGCTACAGGACTGTTTTGCTAGCACAGACTGGAATATGTTCCGGGATTCTTCAGATGGCATTGAGGAGTACACCACATCAGTCACTGGCTTCATCAACAAGTGCATCGATGACGTTGTCCCCACAGTGACCGTACGTACCCCAATCAGAAGCCATGGATTGCAGGCAACATCCGCACTGAGCTAAAGGGTAGAGCTGCCACTTTCAAGGAGCGGGACTCTAACCCGGACACTTATAAGAAATCCCGCTATGCCTTCCGACGAACCATCAAACAGGCAAAGCGTCAATACAGGACTAAGATTGAATCATACTACACCGGCTCTGACGCTCGTCCGATGTGGCAGGGCTTGAAAACTATTACAGACTACAAAGGGAAGCGCAGCCGTGAGCTGCCCAGTGACACAAGCCTACCAGGCAGCTAAACCACTTCTATGCTCGCTTCGAGGCAAGCAACACTGAAGCATGCATGAGAGCATCACGCTGTTTTGGATGACTGTGTGATCACACTCCGTAGCTGATGTGAGTAAGACCTTTATACAGATCAACATTCACAAGGCCGCAGGGCCAGACGGATTACCAGGACGTGTACTCCGAGCATGTGCTGACCAACTGGCAAGTGTCTTCAATGACATTTTCAACCTGTCCCTGACTGAGTCTGTAATACCAACATGTTTCAAGCAGACCACCATAGTCCCTGTGCCCAAAAACACAAAGGTAACCTGCCTAAATGACTACAGACCCGTAGCACTCACGTCTGTAGCCATGAAGTGCTTTGAAAGGCTGGTCATGGCTCACATCAACATCATTATCCCAGAAACCCTAGACCCACTCCAATTTGCATACCGCCCCAACAGATCCACAGATGATGCAATCTTTATTGCACTCCACACTGCCCTTTCCCACCTGGACAAGAGGAACATCTACGTGAGAATGCTATTCATTGACTACAGCTCAGCTGTTCAACACCGTAGTGCCTTTAAAGCTCATCACTAAGCTAAGGATCCTGGGACTAAACACTGGGGCCCCCACAAGGCTGCGTGCTCAGCCCCGTCCTGTACTCCCTGTTCACCCATGACTGCGTGGCCAAGCACGCCTCCAACTCAATCATCAAGTTTGCAGACGACACAACAGTAGTAGGCTTGATTACCAACATTGACGAGACCACCTACAGGAGGAGGTGAGGTCTCTGGGAGTGTGGTGCCAGGAAAATAACCTCTCACTCAACATCAACAAAACAAAGGAGATGATCGTGGACTTCAGGAAACAGCAGAGTGTGCACCCCCCCTATCCACATCGACGGGACTGCAGTGGGAGAAGGTGGATCGCTTCAAGTTCCTTGGCGCATACATCACAGACAAACTGAAATGGTCCACCCACGCAGACAGTGTGGTGAAGAAGGCGCAACAGAGCCTCTTCAACCTCAGGAGGCTGAAGAAATGCGGCTTAGCACCTAAAAACCCTCACAAACTTTTACAGATGCACAATTGAGAGCATCCTGTCGGGCTGTATCACTGCCTGGTATAGCAACTGCACCACCCACAACCGCAGAGGCTCTCCAGAGGGTGGTGCGATCCGCTGCCATGTAAACAGCGCCGGAGAAGATGGCTGCCGCTTTACAGCCCTCTAACCAATTGTACTATTATGTGTGTTTTTCCGCGTTATTTGTAATTTATTTTGTACATAATGTTTATGCCATCGTCTCTTATAACCAAAAAGAGCTTCTGGATATCAGGACAGCGATTACTCACCTCGCATTGGACGAAGACTTTTTCTTCAACGAGTCGGACGCCGAAGGATATTCTACAGACACCCGGCAAGGCCCAGATCCCCGTCATTCGCCTGAGGAAGAGACGGAGATATCGTGGACGTAGGTCGGGGGTGCCTTGTAAGGATCCGACGGCGAGCGAGTAAACTGCCTCTCCCATCAATACTATTAGCCAACGTTCAATCTTTTTGAGAATAAAATTGACGATTTAAGATTACGGTTATCCTACCAACGGGACATTAAAAACTGTAATATCTTATGTTTCACGGAGTCGTGGCTGAACGACAACAATGATACCATTCAGTTAGCAGGCTACACGCTACATCGAGCAGGACAGAACGGCTGGCTCCGGTAAGACAAAGGGTGGCGGTCTCTGTATATTTGTAAACAACAGCTGGTGTACAAAATCAAATACTAAGGAAGTCTCGAGGTTTTGCTCGCCTGAGGTAGAGTATCTTATGATAAGCTGTAGACCACACTATTTACCAAGAGAGTTTTCAGCTATATTTTTCATAGCTGTCTATTTACCACCACAAACCAATGCTGGCATTAAGATTGCACTGAATGAGTTGTACAAGGCCATTAATCAACAGGAAAACGCTCATCCAGATGCAGCGCTCCTAGTGGCCGGGGACTTTAATGCAGGGAAACTTAAATCCGTTCTACCTAATTTCTACCAGCATGTCAAATGTGCAACCAGAGGGAAAAAAACTCTAGACCACCTTTACTCCCACACACAGAGACGCATACAAAGCTCTCCTCGCCCTCCATTTGGCAAATCTGACCATAACTCTATCCTCCTGATTCCTGCTTATAAGCAAAAACTGAAGCAGGAAGCACCAGTGATTCGGTTAATAAAAAAGTGGTCAGATGACGCAGATGCCAAGCTACAGGACTGTTTTGCTAGCACAGACTGGAACATGTTCCGGGATTCTTCAGACAGCATTGAGGAGTACACCACATCAGTCACTGGCTTCATCAATAAGTGCATCGATGATGTCGTCCCCACAGTGACCGTACGTACATACCCCAACCAGAAGCCATGGATTACAGGCAACATCCGCACTGAGCTAAAGGGTAGAGCTGCCGCTTTCTAAGGAACGGGACTCTAACCCGGAAGCTTATAAGAAATCCCGCTATGACCTCCGACGAACCATCAAACAGGCAAAGAGTCAATACAGGTCTAAGATTGAATCATACCACACTGGCTCTGACGCTCGTCGGATGTGGCAGGGCTTGAAAACTATTACAGACTACAAAGGGAAGCACAGCCGCGAGCTGCCCAGTGACACAAGCCTACCAGACGAGCTAAACCACTTCTATGCTCGCTTCGAGGCAAGCAACACTGAAGCATGCATGAGAGCACCAGCTGTTCCGGACGACTATGTGATCACGCTCTCCGTAGCCGATGTGAGTAAGACTTTTAAGCAAGTCAACATTCACAAGGCCGCTGGGCCAGACGGATTACCAGGGCGTGTACTCCGAGCATGTGCTGACCAACTGGCAAGTGTCTTCACTGACATTTTCAACATGTCCCTGACCGAGTCTGTAATACCAACATGTTTCAAGCAGACCACCATAGTCCCCGTGCCCAAGAACTCTAAGATAACCTGCCTAAATGACTACCGACCCGTGGCACTGACGTCTGCAGCCATGAAGTGCTTTGAAAGACTGGTCATGGCTCACATCAACAGCATAATCCCAGAAACCCTAGACCCACTCCAATTTGCATACCGCCCCAACAGATCCACAGATGATGCAATCTCTATCGCACTCCACACTGCCCTTTCCCACCTGGACAAGAGGAACACCTACGTGAGAATGCCTATTCATTGACTACAGCTCAGCATTCAACACCATAGTGCCCTCTAAGCTCATCACTAAGCTAAGGATCCTGGGACTAAACACCTCCCTCTGCAACTGGATCCTGGACTTCCGACGGGCCGCCCCCAGGTGGTAAGGGTAGGTAACAACACATCTGCCACACTGATCCTCAACACGGGGCCCCTCAGGGGTGCGTGCTCAGTCCCCTCCTGTACTCTCTGTTCACCCATGACTGCATGGCCAGGCACGACTCCAACACCATCATTAAGTTTGCCGACGACACAACAGTGGCAGGCCTGATCACCGACAACGATGAGACAGCCTATAGGGAGGAGGTCAGAGATCTGGCCGTGTGGTGCCAGGACAACAACCTCTCCCTCAACGTGACCAAGACAAAGGAGATGATTGTGGACTACAGGAAAAAAAAGAGGACTGAGCACGCCCCCATTCTCATCGACGGGGCTGTAGTGGAACAGGTTGAGAGCTTCAAGTTCCTTGGTGTCCACATCACCAACGAACTATCATGGTCCAAGCACACCAAGACAGTCGTGAAGAGGGCACGACAAAGCCTATTCCCCCTCAGGAGACTAAAAAGATTTGGCATGGGTCCTCAGATCCTCAAAAAATTCTACAGCTGCACCATCGAGAGCATCCTGACTGGTTGCATCACCGCCTGGTATGGCAACTGCTTGGCCTCTGACCGCAAGGCACTACAGAGGGTAGTGCGTACGGCCCAGTACATCACTGGGGCAAAGCTCCCTGCCATCCAAGACCTCTATACCAGGCGGTGTCAGAGGAAGGCCCTCAAAATTGTCAAAGACTCCAGCCACCCTAGTCATAGACTGTTCTCTCTGCTACCGCGACGGCAAGCGGTACCGGAGTGCCAAGTCTAGGTCCAAAGACTTCTCAACAGCTTCTACCCACAAGCCATAAGACTCCTGAACAGCTAATCATGGCTACCCGGACTATTTGCACTGCCCCCCCCACCCCATCCTTTTTACGCTGCTGCTACTCTGTTAAGTATTTATGCATAGTCACTTTAACTCTACCCACATGTACATATTACCTCAACTACTCAACTCAGCCGGTGCCCCCCCATTATGACTCTGCACCGTTACCCCCTGTATATATAGCCTCCTACTGTCACTTTATTTTACTTCTGCTCTTTGTTTTTCTCAACACTTTTTTTTTTTGTTGTTGTTTTATTCTTACTTTTTTGTTTAAAATAAACGCACTGTTGGTTAAGGGCTATAAGTAAGCATTTCACTGTAATGTCTGCACTTGTTGTATTCGGCGCATGTGACCAATAAAATTTGATTTGATTTGATTTGATTACCGGGGGCAAACTACCCGCCTCCAAGACACATACAACACCTCGATGTCACAGGAAGGCCAAAAAGATCATCAAGGACATCAACCACCCGAGCCACTGCCTGTTCACCCCGCTATCATCCAGAAGGCGAGGTCAGTACAGGTGCACTCAAAGCTGGGACCGAGAGAATGAAAACAGCTTCTATCTCAAGGCCATCAGACTGTTAAATAGCCATCACTAGCACATTAGAGGCTGCTGCTGCCTATTGAAATCACTGGCCACTTTTAAGAAATGGAACACTAGTCTCTTTAATAATTTTTTTACATTTACATTTTAGTCATTTAGCAGACGCTCTTATCCAGAGCGACTTACAGGAGCAATTAGGGTTAAGTGCCTTGCTCAAGGGCACATTTACGTCATTTAGCAGACGCTCTTATCCAGAGCGACTACAAATTGGTGCATTCACTCCTATAGCCAGTGGGATAACCACTTTACAATTATACTTTTTTTTTGGGGGGTAGAAGGATTACTTTTATCCTATCCCAGGTGTTCCTTAAAGAGGTGGGGTTTCAAATGTCTCCGGAAGGTGGTGAGTGACTCCGCTGTCCTGGCGTCGTGAGGGGAGCTTGTTCCACCATTGGGGTGCCAGAGCAGCGAACAGCTTTGACTGGGCTGAGCGGGAACCATGCTTCCGCAGAGGAAGGGGGAGCCAGCAGGCCAGAGGTAGATGAACGCAATGCCCTCGCCTGGGTGTAGGGACTGATCAGAGCCTGAAGGTACGGAGGTGCCGTTCCCCTCACTGCTCCATAGGCAAGCACCATGGTCTTGTAACGGATGCGAGCTTCAACTGGAAGCCAGTGGAGTGTGCGGAGGAGGGGGGTGACGTGAGAGAACTTGGGAAGGTTGAACACCAGACGGGCTGCGGCATTCTGGATGAGTTGTAGGGTTTAATGGCACAGGCAGGGAGCCCAGCCAACAGCGAAGTTGCAGTAATCCAGACGGGAGATGACAAGTGCCTGGATTAGGACCTGTGCCGCTTCCTGTGTAAGGCAGGGTCGTACTCTCCGAATGTTGTAGAGCATGAACCTGCAGGATCGGGTCACCGCCTTGATGTTGGCGGAGAAACGACAGGGTGTTGTCCAGGGTCACGCCAAGGCTCTTCGCACTCTGGGAGGAGGACACAACGGAGTTGTCAACCGTGATGGCGAGATCATGGAACGGGCAGTCCTTCCCCGGGAGGAAGAGCAGCTCCGTCTTGCCAGGGTTCAGCTTGAGGTGGTGATCCGTCATCCATACTGATATGTCGGCCAGACATGCAGAGATGCGATTCGCCACCTGGTTATCAGAAGGGGGAAAGGAGAAGATTAGTTGTGTATCGTCAGCGTAGCAATGATAGGAGAGGCCATGTGAGGATATGACAGAGCCAAGTGACTTGGTGTATAGGGAGAAAAGGAGAGGGCCTAGAACTGAGCCCTGGGGGACACCAGTGGTGAGAGCACGTGGTGCGGAGACAGCTTCTCGCCACGCCACTTGGTAGGAGCGACCGGTCAGGTAGGACGCAATCCAGGAGTGAGCCGCGCCGGAGATGCCCAGCTCGGAGAGGGTGGAGAGGAGGATCTGATGGGTCACTGTATCAAAGGCAGCAGACAGGTCTAGAAGGACAAGAGCAGAGGAGAGAGAGTTAGCTTTAGCAGTGCGGAGAGCCTCCGTGACACAGAGAAGAGCAGTCTCAGTTGAATGACCAGTCCTGGAACCTGACTGGTTTGGATCAAGAAGGTCATTCTGAGAGAGATAGCAAGAGAGTTGGCTAAAGACGGCACGCTCAATAGTTTTGGAAAGAAAAGAAAGAAGGGATACTGGTCTGTAGTTGTTGACATCAGTGGGATCGAGTGTTGGTTTTTTGAGAAGGGGTGCAACTCTCGCTCTCTTGAAGACGGAAGGGACATGGCCAGCGGTCAAGGATGAGTTGATCAGCGAGGTGAGGTAGGGGAGAAGGTCACCGGAGATGGTCTGGAGAAGAGAGGAGGGGATGGGGTCAAGCGGGCAGTTTGTTGGGCGGCCTGCAGTCACTAGTCGCAAGATTTTATCTGGAGAGAGAGGGGAGAAAGAAGTCAAAGCATAGGGTAGGGCAGTGTGAGCAGGACCAGCAGTGTCATTAGACTTAACAAACGAGGATCGGATGTCGTCAACCATCTTTTTCAAAGTGGTTGACAAAGTCATCCACAGAGAGGGAGGAGGGGGGGGAGGATTCAGCAGTGAGGAGAATGTGGCAAAAGAGCTTCCTAGGGTTAGAGGCAGATGCTTGGAATTTAGAGTGGTAGAAAGTGGCCTTAGCAGCAGAAACAGATGAAGAAAATGTAGAGAGGAGGGAGTGAAAAGATGCCAGGTCGGCAGGGAGTTTAGTTTTCTTCCATTTCCGCTCAGCTGCCCGGAGCTCTGTTCTGTGAGCTCGCAATGAGTCATCAAGCCACAGAGCTGGAGGGGAGGACCGAGCCGGCCGGGAGGATAGGGGACACAGGGAGTCAAAGGATGCAGAAAGGGAGGAGAGGAGGGTTGAGGAGGCAGAATCAGGAGATTGGAGGGAGAAGGATTGAGCAGAGGGAAGAGATGATAGGATGGAAGAGGAGAGAGTAGTGGGAGAGAGAGAGCGAAGGTTGCGGCGGCGCGCTACCATCTGTGTAGGGGGCAGAGTGAGTAGTGTTGGAGGAGAGCGAGAGAGAAAAGAATACAAAGTAGTGGTCGGAGACATGGAGGGGAGTTGCAGTGAGATTAGTAGAAGAGCAACATCTAGTAAAGATGAAGTCAAGCGTATTGCCTGCCTTGTGAGTGGGGGGGGGATGGTGAGAGGGTGAGGTCAAAAGAGGAGAGGAGTGGAAAGAAGGAGGCAGAGAGAAATGAGTCAAATGTAGACGTGGGGAGGTTGAGATCCCCCAAGACTGTGAAGGGTGAGCCATCCTCAGGAAAGGAACTTATCAAGGCGTCAAGCTCATTGATGAACTCTCCAAGGGAACCTGGAGGGCGATAGATGACAAGGATATTAAGCTTAAATGGGCTAGTGACTGTGACAGCGTGGAATTCAAATGAGGAGATAGACAGATGGGTTAGGGGGAAAAATTGAGAATGACCACTTGGGAGAGATGAGGATTCCTGTGCCACCACCCCTCTGACCAGATGCTCTGGGGGTGTGCGAGAACACATGGTCAGACGAGGAGAGAGCAGTAGGAGTAGCAGTGTTTTCAGTGGTAATCCATGTTTCCGTCAGTGCCAGGAAGTCGAGGGACTGGAGGGTGGCATAGGCTGGGATGAAGTCAGCCTTGTTGGCGGCAGAACGGCAGTTCCAGAGGCTGCCTGAGACCTGGAACTCCAGGTGTGTGGTGCGTGCAGGGACCACCAGGTTAGAGAGGCAGCAGCCACGCGGTGTGAGGCGTTTGTGTAGCCTGTGCGGAGAGGAGAGAACAGGGATAGGCAGAGGCATAGTTGACAGGCTGCAGCAGATGGCTACAATAATGCAGAGGAGATCGGGATGAAATGAAGTAAACATCAGGGAAAGGGAAGAGAGCAGGCCTCCTCACCAAAAAAAAAATATATATAACTCTCCCAACTTCCACCTCAGAAACTATAATTGTTTCACTGAACCACCCGAGTAAAACTCTCCCAACTTCCACTTTAGAAATTAGAATTGTTGTAAACTACAGCAGACTGTTATCAGTAGCTGTAATTAAGTACAGCAGCTACCAACCACCTAACGTTAATGCCTCGGATGAGGTTAGAAAAACAGCTGAATGGTAGCAGCTAGCTGGCTCAATCACAGGTACTCTTAAGCATGAAATAACATTGGAAACAATTAACCATAGTTGCAAAAAGTTACCAGTAGCTACCCGCTAGCTAGCTAGCTTTGTTGGTCCAAGTAGTGGGTAGGCTAGCCTCGTGCTTCGCCGGAGTCCGCCGAATACAGTCCTTACCTACAATAATTACCTACAATAACCTTCAATAACTACCTGAGTAAGCTACCTATAATACCAAACTACAATACCTACCTACAATCTAAATACATGGTTTAAGCTTAACTCAACACCATATAAGAAGCCAAGCTTACCTTTCATAACGCAGCAACGATTAAACGTTGGGTAGCTAGCACAAAGATATTGTATTTAGCTACCACAGCCTGCTGGTAGTGTTGGCTGGCTAGCAATGGCTACTGTGTTGACTTTGTTTGAAAACGCAGCGTCGCTGCGAACGAATGTAGCTGGCTAAAAGGATATTGTTTTTAGTTGCAACCGTTGCTAATAGCAACTCGCCAGCTAATCCAGGAGGTGAGTTAGCTAGCTAGCTTAGTGCTACATCCGCACCGCCGAATACAAAAGTAACCTACAATAACTACACAACAGCTACCCACAACAGCCCACGATGCCTACCTATACTACTTAATAATATACAGCCCACGATGCCTACCTATAGTACCTAACTACAATCTAAATACATAGTTTAAGCCTTACTCGACAAAGCCCAAGCTATGTATAAAGCCAAACTGGCAGACTGCAATCAGTAGCCGAAATTAAGTACAGCAGCTACCAACCACCTAACGTTAATGAATAATGTTTACATATCTTGCACTACTCATCTCATATGTATATACTGCATTCTATTCTATAATATTCTACTGTATCTTAGTCCATGCCGCTCTGTCATTGCTTGTCCATATATGTATATATTCTTAAATCCCATTCCTTACCAGTTTTGTGTGTATTGGGTATATGTTGTGAAATTGTTAGATATTACTGCACTGTCGGAGCTAGACGCACAAGCATTTCGTTACACCCGCTATAACATCTGCTAAACACGTGACAAATAAAATTTGATTTGATATGATTTGATTTGATTTGATTTAAGCTAAGGACCCTGGGACTAAACACCTCCCTCTGCAACTGGATCCTGGACTTCCTGACGGGCCGCCCCCAGGTGGTAAGGGTAGGCAACAACACATCTGCCACGCTGATCCTCAACACGGGGGACCCTCAGGGGTGCGTGCTCAGTCCCCTCCTGTACTCCCTGTTCACCCATGACTGCATGGCCAGGCACGACTCCAGCACCATCATTAAGTTTGCCGACGACACAACAGTGGTAGGCCTGATCACCGACAACAGCCTAAAGGGAGGAGGTCAGAGACCTGGCCGTGTGGTTCCAGGATAACAACCTCTCCTTCAACGTGATCAAGACAAAGGAGATGATTGTGGAATACAGGAAAAGGAGGACCGAGCACGCCCCCATTCTCATCGACAGGGCTGTAGTGGAGCAGGTTGAGAGCTTCAAGTTCCTTGGTGTCCACATCACTAACAAACTGTCATGGTCCAAACACACCATGATAGTCGTGAAGAGGGCACGACAAAGCCAATTCCCCCTCAGGAGACTGAAAAGATTTGGCATGGGTCCTCGGATCCTCAACAAGTTCTACAGCTGCACCATCGAGAGCATCCTGACTGGTTGCATCACTGCCTGGTATGGCAACTGCTCGGCCGCCGACCATAAGGCACTACAAAGCGTAGTGCGTACAGCTGAGTACATCACTGGGGCCAAGCTTCCTGCCATCCAGGACCTCTATACCAGGCGGTGTGAGAGGAAGGCCCCTAAAAAATGTCAAAGACTCCAGCCACCCTAGTCATAGACTGTTCTCTCTGCTACCACACGGCAAGCGGTACTGGAGAGCCAAGTCTAGGTCCAAAAGGATTCTTAACAGCTTCTACCCCCAAGCCATAAGACTCCTGAACATCTAATCAAATGGCTATTTGCATTGTCCCCCCTCTTTTACGCTGCTGCTACTCTGTTTATTATCTATGCATAGTCACTTTAACTCTACCTACATGTACATATTACCTCAATTACCTCGACTAACCGGTGTCCCCGCACAGTGATCCTGTACCGGTACCCCCTGTATATAGCCTCGCTACTGTTATTTTATTTTTTATTTTTTACTTATCCATTTTTTACTTAATACTTATTTTTCTTAAAACTGCATTGTTGGTTAAAGGTTTGTAAGTAAGCATTTCACTGTAAGGTCTACACCTGTTGTATTCTGCGTATGTGACAAATAAAATGTGATTTGATTTGATTAAACATGTATACAGCATTAACATAAAACACACCCTGTCGTGGCTCTGACAGATGGCCTTGATTACATGACCACTTTAATAGATTTAAAAGAGATGTGGTCATAAACCAGAGCCCTTATTAGATCAACTAACAACCTGCCCTGCAGTACAGTCTCTCTGGACAATTATTCAATACACACACACGCAAACGACCTGCACTGGGCATCAACCAGACCGAGCCAGCCAGGCAGGCAGTATGATATACCTGGAATGACGTGACCTCTATCTCCAAGTATATGTAAAAGTTAGTTACCTAAGAAGGCTGTACCCTGATGCCATATCTTTATTTGATGATCCTGTTGTTGCAGGAAATGCAAAGTTGTAGTATATTGAAGGTATAAAAAGGCTTCTAAAGTTTGTAATTTCCAAAAAATGCCAGACTTGATTTGCCCTAACGAAAAAAATTATCAATCCCACATAATGATTCACATTTCTTGTTGCTGCTGAATAATTGTTCTGTTGTGAGAAACTGGGTCAAATAAATATGCGGCATCTGTAGCTCCAGGATGCTGTAAAATTAAACAACAAGGTGTCTAGTTAAAGCAGAATGACTCTTAATTGCCAAGTAGCTCCAAATAGCGGCTTCAAATTGCACCCATTGGTGTAATCAGGATAAGGGGAGTAGCTAAAGAAATCACAGACTAGAGACCCGACATTACCTCAAACCCCCTGTCATTATTATAATGAGAGTTCTGGACACAGTAGCCCCTATATGTCAATGAATTACGCCAGCCGCAAAACCAAGTGGCCCATTTAAAGGTGACGTGAATGAGAGGTTGTTACCCCTTACGTCTAGGGAACTTGTTAGGTGACTCATTTTGCAGGCCGACGTTTAATGGGGCATGAGAAATATACCCGGGCTGGGCTTTGCCTCTTTTCCTTATTTAACATCCAGCATTTAGTACTCAACTGTTAATATCTATCCAACGCAACACTGGCGTTGGGAGAAAGACACCATCGTCACGACACAAATCAGTCAGCTAGGTCTCAGCTAGGCTATTCTTACTAAACCGATACTGCTTTGCTTAAAATCGTCTGGACAGTATAGGCATATCTATACGGACCTAAAACTATCCTCAACGGGCCTGCATCTCTTACTGTAGAACGGTCTATGTTGGCTGTGGCCACTAGATGGCAGTCTATAGCGGGGTTTCTCTTTCTCCCATGCTGGGTTTCCTCATGCCGCACCAGAGGTTGATCATTCGTCATGGCTGCTGTGGTTCACTTTGGAACGCTCGGCACACTTCTAAAGCTGGGTATTTTTTAGTGGGGTTTCTAAAGGCAAAATGAATCAGTCAAAATGTGGATGATGTTCAGTAGGCCTATGCACGTGCAGTATGCATAGATGTCCCACCTTGTTGACTTCAAAGGTAAATGGATCAGGAAAGTTAAAGGTATTTAGTCTATTAATACAAGCTATATATGTGCTACACTGTACCAGACTGTATATTTCATTGTGTTGTGTAGCCCAAAACGGCTTAGACTCGCGTTTGTATCTAAAATAGCAAACAAAAACCTACAGTTTTTTTTTCTTGATTTTTCTCTTTGAAAAGACCGTTTCTTGTCAATGAGGCATTGCATTCAGTCTCTGCAAATCTAAGTGTACAGGGGGATGCGGCAAAACGAACAATTATTTTCTCTAACATAAAAAAAAGTAGCAAAAAGAAGGACCTGTAGCTTTAAGAAAGAGGTGTGTTGTAGAGGGATGACGCAGGAATAATAAGGAAAAGATGCTTCACAATTCCTCCCCTCGGCGTGTGTGTGGCAGCTGTCTGGCACTTACCATATTTAAACAAGAGGAATGACCAGGGGAACAGGAGAATTAGTTAGGAAAACAGAGGGGATTCTTCCATCAGTTGAGGAGGTTGCAGGAGACTCTCTGTGCACGATCATACACTTCATACATTTAGAATTTTTATTTCATTCATTCAAAGAAAAAGGCAATTTAACTTAGATTATTTATTTTTGGAAGACTCCACATTGGCAATTGCAATTTACCTGTGTACTAGGAAGTCTGCGGCTCCGGGAAGACAGTTGACTTGGAGAGAGAGATAAACATTATTAATGATTATAGACAAAGCATAACTTTTAAAGTTGCATCATGCCATGTTTCATTTCATTGTGTTTGTACATTTGGCTGGGGTTGTTACCTGGTCAGACAAGTGCAACAGTGATTGAGGACATCGAAGTATTGGTGATGTTGCCAAAAATAACTCCTATATTTTCTCAATAGCAAGAGTGGCCCCGGCCATAGAGTATGCAAAGCAGAGGTTGAAAATCAGCGGCGGTGTATATTCCGGACTTAATTTCAACGTGCGCTATGAGGATTCCGACTGTGGCAATGATGCGCTCTTCTCCCTGGTGGACCGCTCCTGCGAGATGAAGCCGGACTTGGTTCTCGGTCCCGTGTGTGAATACGCCGCGGCGCCGGTGGTAAGGATGGCTTCCCACTGGAACATCCCGGTAATATCGACAGGTGCTCTGGCCAGCGGGTTCAGTGACAAGGAGAAAGAATACTCTCACCTGACCCGAATCTCCCCGTCTTACCTGAAAATGGCAGAAACATTCTCAGCGATGTTCCATCACTTCAACTGGAAAGATGCGCTGCTGATCTTCGATGACGACAAAAAGGAGAGAAATTGTTACTTCACTCTGGAAGGGGTGCACCTCAAACTCATGGAGGAATATCATACGGTCCACATAGCAATCAACACTAAAGAAGAGGGCCTGAACGCAGATGACATCATCAACTACATCTACGAGAGTGAAGGTAGGCTACTGTACTGAGAAAAGTCTCTCCACTGTCCCATTGTATAGCCGAAATGTCAGAATAGTTCAACTGTAGCCCCATCTACTAATACTGCCGCTTATTTCACTTATTCCACTTAACATGTCCTCGTTCGTGTGCTTTATTGAAGAAACACGTATCAGCGCCTTCAGAAAGTATTCCCACTCCTTGACTTTTTCCACTGTTTGTTGTGTTACAGACTGAATTTTAAAATGGATTATTAATTCAGATTTTGATCACTGGCCTATACACATTACCCCATAATGTCAAAGTGGAATTATGTTTTAGAAATGTGTACAAATTAATTAAAAATGAAAAGCTGAAATGTCTTGAGTCAATAAGTATTCAACCCCTTTTGTTATGGCAAGTCGCATGGACTCACTCTGTGTGCAATAATAGTGTTTAACATGATTTCTGAATGACTACCTGATCTCTGTACATTTAGCAGACGTTCTTATCCAGAGTGAATTACAGGAGCAATTAGGGTTAAGTGCCTTGCTTAAGGGCACATCGACAGATTTTTCACCTAGTCTGCTCGGGATTAGAACCAGCGACCTTTCAGTTACTGGCACAACGCTCTTACCCACTAAGCTACCTGCCGCCCCACTAAGCTACCTGCCACTAAGCTACCCCAAACATACAATTATCTGTAAGGTCCCTCAGTCGAGCAGTGAATTTCAAACACAGATTCAACCACAAAGACCAAGGAGGTTTTCCAATGCCTCGTAAAGGAGGGCACCTATTGGTAGATGGGTAAAAAACAACAAAAAAAACAGACATTGAATATCCCTTTGAGCATAGTGAAGTTATTAATATCATTTTAACACTTTGGATGGTGTATCAATACACCCAGTCAATACAAAGGTACAGCCGTCCTTCCTAACTCAGTTGCCGGAGAGGAAGGAAACCGCTCAGGGATTTCACCATGAGGCCAATGGTGACTTTAAAACAGTAACAGAGTTTAATGGCTGTGATAGGAGAAAACTGAGGATGGATCAACAACATTTTAGTTACTCCACAATACTAACCTAAATGACAGAGTGAAAAGAAGGAAGTCTGTACAAAATACAAATATTCCAAAACATGCATCCTGTTTGCAATAATGCCCTAAAATAAAACTGATTTTTTTTTGGCAAAGAAAGGAACTTAATGTCCTGAATTCAAAGCATTATGTTTGCGGCAAATCCAACACAACACATCACTGAGTACCACTCTTCATACTGTATTTTCAAGCATGGTGGTGGCTGCATCATATTATGGGTATGCTTGTCATCGGAAATATCTAGGGAGTTTTTTAGGTTAAAAATAAACGGAATAGTGCTAAGCACAGCCAAAATCCTAGAGGAAAACCTGGTTCAATCCGCTTTCCAACAGACGCTGGGAGATGAATTCACCTTTCAGCAGGACAATACATTTTACATTTTAGTCATTTAGCAGACGCTCTTATCCAGAGCGACTTACAGTTAGTGAGTGCATACATTATTTTATTTTTACACCCCCGTGGGGAAACGAACCCACAACCCTGGCGTTGCAAACGGCATGCTCTACCAACTGAGCTACATCCCTGCCGGCCATTCCCTCCCCTACCCTGGACGACGCTGGGCCAATTGTGCGCCGCCCCATGGGTCTCCCGGTCGCGGCCGGCTACGACAAACCATGGATTCGAACCAGGATCTCTAATAACCTACCTATAAGGCCAAATCTACAGTGGAGTTGCTTACCGAGACGTAGACAGAAATGGCTGTCTACATTTACAGGTATGTGAAGAATACATCAAGATGTTAAATCAAGCATAAACAAAAGTGTTTGTGGAATTTACTTCTTGCTTACTTCAATAGCACATATTTGTAGTAGGCTACCGGGCCGACTGTACCGGGCCGACTGTACTGGGTCGACTCTACCGGGCCAACTGTACTGGGCCGACTGTACGGGGTCGACTGTATTATTTGCAATGGGTTACAGGGCCAACTCAATCTCATGATCGTGAATAATGGTTCCATTCTAATTGAGTTACTACATGATGTAGTACTGAGAGTTTTTGGAGCGGTGCCTTTGTCTCACACTGACACTGGTGCTGTGATATGAGGAGAGCGAAATCTCCTCCCTTTAAAGCTGGACCACTTCACGCCCACACACACACAGCGCCTTCGGAAAGTATTCAGACCCCTTGACTTTTTCCACATTTTGTTACGTTACAGCCTTATTCTAAAATTGATTAATTGTTTTTTTCCTCATCAATCTACACACAATACCCCATAATGACAAAGCAAAAACAGGTTTTTAGAAATGTTTGCTAATTTATTACAAATAAAAAACAAATACCTTATTTACATAAGTATTCAGACCCTTTACGCAGTACTTTGTTGAAGCACCTTTGCAGCGATTACAGCCTCGAATCTTCTTGGGTATGACGCTACAAGCTTGGCACACCTGTATTTGGGGAGTTTCTCCCATTCTTCTCTGCAGATCCTCTCAAGCTCTGTCAGGTTGGATGGGGAGCGTCGCTGCACAGCTATTTTCACGTCTCTCCAGAGATTTTTGATGGGGTTCAAGTCCGGGCTCTGGCTGGGCCACTCAAGGACATTCAGAGACTTGTCCCGAAGCCACTCCTGCGTTGTCTTGGCTGTGTGCTTAGGGTCGTTGTCCTGTTGGAAGGTGAACCTTCACCCCAGTCTGAGGTCCTGAGCGCTCTGGAGCAGGTTCTCATCAAGGATCTCTCTGTACTTTGCTCAGTTCATTTGTATTTGTATTGTAATATGGATCCCCATTAGATCCCTATTGCACCTGAGCTCAATTTCGAGTCTCATAGCAAAGGGGCTGAATACTTATGTAAATAATGTATTTCTGTTTTTTATTTTTAATACATTTGCAAAAATGTCTAACAACCTGTTTTTGCTTTGTCATTACGGTGTATTGTGTGTAGATTGCTGAGGAAAATGTTGTATTTAATCCAATTTAGAATAAGTCTGTAATGTAACAAAGTGGAAAAAGTCAAGGGGTCTGAATACTTTCTGAAGGCACTGCATACGCTGAGCTCCAAAAGTATTGGGACAGTGACACATTTGTTGTTGTTTTGGCTCTGTACTCCAGCACTTTGGATTTGAAATTATACTATGACTGAGGTTAAACTTTAATTTGATTGTATTTTCATTCTAATCAGGTGAACCGTTTAGAAATTACAGCACTTTTTGTACATAGTCCCCCAAAAGTATTGGGACAAATTCATTTATATGTGTATTAAAGTAGTCAATAGTGTTGTATTTGGTCCCATATTCACAGCACGCAATGACTACATCAAGCTTGTGACTCTACAAACTTGTTGGATGCGTTTTGTTTTGGTTGTGTTTCAGATTATTTTGTGTCCAATAGAAATGAACGGTAAATAATGTATTGTGTCATTTTGGAGTCACTTTTATTGTAAATAAGAATATAATATGTTTCTAAACACTTCTACATGAATTTGGATGCTACCATGATTATGCATATTATGCATATTTGTGCTTCTGTAACTTTCTCACTCATCATTATTCACGATTCATTAAGGATTACTTTAATACACAATAAGTGAATTTGTCCCAATACTTTTGGTCCCCTAAAATGGGACCTACGAACAAAAGGTGCTGTTCTTTCTAAACGGTTCACCCAATATGGATGAAAATACCCTCCAATTAAAGCTGGGCAGTCTGCACTTTAACCTCATAGTCATTGTATCATTTCAAATCCAAAGTGCTGGAGTACAGAGCCAAAACAACAACAAATGTGTCACTGTCCCAATACTTTTGGAGCTCACAGTACTGTGTATCTACATGAATATGGATGTTACCATGGTTACCAGTACTGTGTATCTACATTAATATGGATACAGACGCGAAGACATGTTAACCTCTCACCATTACAATAACGAGGGAGGTTATTAACTTTCTCACTCATCATTATTAATGATTCATTCAGGATGATCCGTAACCATGGTAACATCCACATTCATGTAGAAGTGTTAAGAAACATATTCTATTCTTATTTGTCTCAATACTTTTGTACAAAAAGTGCTGTTTTTTTCTAAATGTCCACCCGATATGGAGGAAAATACCCTCAAATGAAAGCTGACGAGTGGCGACCTGTTTTGCATGTTATTTTGGCATTAATACGTGTCACATATCAGTTAGCAAACAATAAAAATAAAAATCATTGAGTTAATAAAGCAGTATACAAACATGGTCTCTTTTTTGCTTTCTTGAGTAGAGCAGCTCCAACATGCAGGTGTTTCAGCCTAGCTCAGTGCTTTCTGTGGTGGTGGGGCAGCCAGCGGAAAATATGGAGCATAGGGGTTGGGAATGTTCTCTAGTTGCGCCGTGATTGGCTCAGTGTTCTGTCACTCATGGGGACACTACGTCAAAATCTACGGGGAGAGCTCGAAAATTCAAGCCCCCTGGGTGCTGCCATAGAGTTACGTTAGAAGTGCCCATCCAATAAGGCTCAAAGTCATTGGCCACAGATAAAATGACGTCAAATCACGTTATATCTACAGTAGCTTTGATTGGACTGATCATGTCAACATCATACTTTCAAAATCTTAGCTAGCAAGCTAGACAAGCAGTCATCATCATCCTTTTTTAATCCTTGTCATATGAAGAGAAATTATGAAGAGAAATTATAGATAAAACGATCGGGTGCTCATCGGCCATTGGACATAAACATTAAACAACAAGTTGGAAATCGCAAATTCAACAATGAGTGGTTTGGAGGGAATCAGTGGCTAACTGCAAGCATTGCAAAACAATCACTAGCCTGCTATTCAGTGGTGTGGATGTGTGGTCCAAGTCTGGGTTTAAGGGTCTCTTCTCCAAACTTAAAAGGATAAACATTCAACATTGGCCATGCTGTCAATCCAGCATGACTTCTGCCGCTTTCATAACAACTGGAAAATCAGAACTGGGAAATCTCAGACTTCAGTGAGTTCAAGACAACTGGGAACTCGGAAAAAAACTAGCTCCGACTGGGGAAAATGCGTTTTGAACAGTCATCCAACTCGGAATTCCAAGTCCGGAACTCGGGCTTCTTTCTAGAGCTCCGATCTGAAGATCACTTATGTCATGACTCGACCTTGTTTTTCCAGAGTTCCCAGTTGCGCACCATAAATCCAGAGAATGTCAGACTTTGATGACAAAATTTGCCCACGAAGAACCGCCGCGCCACCTTCCTGTTCAAGTGAGCACAGCACAACAAGGTGAGTCCAAAAATGTATGGAGCAGTGGAAATGCGTTCTCTGGAGTGATGAATCACGCTTCACCATCTGGCAGTCCGACGGACAAATCTGGGTTTGGCGGATGCCAGGAGAACACTACCTGCCCCAATGCGTAGTGCCAGGAATAATGGTCTGGGGCTGTTTTTCATGGTTCGGGCTAGGCACCTTAGTTCCAGTGAAGGGAAATCTGAACGCTACAGCATACAATGACATTCTAGACGATTCTGTGCTTCCAACTTTGTGGCAACAGTTTGGGGAAGGCCTTTTCCTGTTTCAGCATGACAATGCCCCCGTGCACAAAACGAGGTCCATACAGAAATGGTTTGTCGAGATCAGTGTGGAAGAACTTGACAGGCCTGCACAGAGCCCTGACCTCAACCCCATCGAACACTTTTGGGATGAATTGGAACGCCGACTGCGAGCCAGGCCTAATCGCCCAACATCAGTGCCCGACCTCACTAATGCTCTTGTGGCTGAATGGAAGCAAGTCCCCTCAGCAATGTTCCAACAGCAATGTTCCAACAGTTTCTAGTGGAAAGCCTTCCCAGAAGAGTGGAGGCTGTTGTAGCAGCAAATGGGGGAACCAACTTCATATTAATACCCATGATTTTGGAATGAGATGTTCAACATGCAGGTGTCCACATACTTTTGGTCATGCAGTGTATCTCTATGGTGTCAATTGTTTCGGTTGTAACCATTTTCTATTCGGACACATTTTTGGGGGGGACTTTAACCTAGCATATGACTGGCAATAACAATCTTGCAAATAGTATGTACATGTGGGTAGAGTTAAAGTGACTATGCATAAATACTTAACAGAGTAGCAGCAGCGTAAAAAGGATGGGGTGGGGGGGCAGTGCAAATAGTCAGGGTAGCCATGATTAGCTGTTCAGGAGTCTTATGGCTTGGGGATAGAAGCTGTTAAGGAGCCTTTTGGACCTAGACTTGGTGCTCCGGTACCGCTTGCCATGTGGTAGCAGAGAGAACAGTCTATGACTAGGGTGGCTGGAGTCTTTGATAATTTTTAGGACCTTCCTCTGACACGACTGGTATAGAGGTCTTGGATGGCAGGAAGCTTGGCCCCAATGATGTACTGGGCCGTACGCACTACCCTCTGTAGTGCCTTGCGGTCGGAGGCCGAGCAGTTGCCATACCAGGTGGTGATGCAACCAGTTGGGATGCTCTCGATGGTGCAGCTGTATAACTTTTTGAGGATCTGAGGACCCATGCCAAATCTTTTCAGTCTCCTGAGGGGTAATAGGCTTTTTGTGCCCTCTTCACGACTGTCTTGGTGTGTTTGGACCATGATAGTTTGTTGGTGATGTGGACACCAAGGAACTTGAAGCTCTCAACCTGTTCCACTACAGTCCCGTCGATGAGAATGGGGGCGTGCTCAGTCCTCTTTTTTTCCCCCTGTAGTCCACAATCATCTCCTTTGTCTTGATCACGTTGAGGGAGAGGTTGTTATCCTGGCACCACACGGCCAGGTCTCTGACCTCCTCCCTATAGGCTGTCTCATCGTTGTCGGTGATCAGGCCAACCACTGTTGTGTCGTCGGCAAACTTAATGATGGTGTTGGAGTCGTGCCTGGCCATGCAGTCATGGGTGAACAGGGAGTACAGGAGGGGACTGAGCACGCACCCCTGAGGGGCCCCGTGTTGAGGATCAGCGTGGCAGATGTGTTGTTACCTACCCTTACCACCTGGGGACGGCCCGTCAGGAAGTCCAGGATCCAGTTGCAGAGGGAGGTGTTTAGTCCCAGGGTCCTTAGCTTAGTGATGAGCTTTGAGGGTGCTATGGTGTTGAACGCTGAGCTGTAGTCAATTAATAGCATTCTCACGTAGGTGTTCCTCTTGTCCAGGTGGGAAAGGGCAGTGTGGAGTGCAATAAAGATTGCATCATCTGTGGATCTGTTGGGGCGGTATGCAAATTGGAATGGGTCTAGGGTTTCTGGGATAATGATGTTGATGTGAGCCATGACCAGCCTTTCAAAGCACTTCATGGCTACAGGCGTGAGTGCTACGGGTCGGTAGTCATTTAGGCAGGTTACCTTAGTGTTCTTGGGCACAGGGACTATGGTGGGCTGCTTGAAACATGTTGGTATTACAGACTCCGTCAGGGACGTGTTGAAAATGTCAGTGAAGACACTTGCCAGTTGGTCAGCGCATGCTCGGAGTACACGTCCTGGTAATCCGTCTGGCCCTGCGGCCTTGTGAATGTTGACCAGCTTAAAAGTCTTACTCACGTCAGCTACGGAGAGCGTGATCACATAGTCATCCGGAACAGCTGATGCTCTCATGCATGCTTCAGTGTTGCTTGCCTTGAAGCGAGCATAGAAGTGATTTAGCTCGTCTGGTAGGCTTGTGTCACTGGGTAGCTCACGGCTGTGCTTCCCTTGGTAGTCTGTAATAGTTTTCAAGCCCTGCCACATCTGACGAGCGTCGGAGCCTGTGTAGTAAGATTCAGTCTTAGTCCTGTATTGACTCTTGGCCTGTTTGATGGTTTGTCGGAGGGCATAGCAGGATTTCTTATAAGCGTCCGGGTTAGAGTCCCGCTCCTTGAAAGTGGCAGCTCTACCTTTAGCTCAGTGCGGATGTTTCCTGTAATCCATGGCTTCTGGTTGGGGTATGTACGTACGGTCACTGTGGGGACAACATAATCGATGCACTTATTGATGAAGCCAGTGACTGATGTGGCGTACTCTATCGGAAGAATCCCTGAACATGTTCCAGTCTGTGCTAGCAAAACAGTCCTGTAGCTTAGCATCTGCTTCACCTGACCACTTCCTTATTAACCGAGTCACTGGTGCTTCCTGCTTTAGTTTTTGCTTATAAGCAGGAATCAGGAGGATAGAGTTATGGTCAGATTTGCCAAATGGAGGGCGAGGGAGAGCTTTGTACGCGTCTCTGTGTGTGGAGTAAAGGTGGTCTAGAGTTTTTTATTTTTTCTCTGGTTGCACTTTTAACATGCTGGTAGAAATTAGGTAGAACGGATTTAAGTTTCCCTGCATTAAAGTCCCCGGCCACTAGGAGCGCTGCCTCTGGATGATCGTTTTCCTGTTGACTTATGGCCTTATACAGCTCATTGTCACGATCGTCAAAAGGAGCGGACCAATGCGCAGCGTTGCGAGTGAACATGATGACTTTATTATTTAAAGCAACCACGAAGAAAACAACAAATGACGATACGTGAAGTTCAAAATACTGATACAAACTAACAGCAACACGGAAACAATAACCCACAACACAAAGGAGAAAACACACAGAATATATAGGCTCCCAATCAGAGATAACGAGCCGACAGCTGACACTCGTTACCTCTGATTGGGAGTCATCGACCAATCACCACATGACACAAACAAATGAAACTCACCATCCCCAACACCACCAAATGAAATACACCCAAACACAAGAAAATGAACAACCCTGGCTCAATATAAACGTCCATAGAGCCAGAGTGTTACAGTACCCCCCCCTAAAGGTGCGAACTCCGGGCGCACCAACATCAGGACTAGGGGAGGGTCTGGGTGGGCGTCTGTCCATGGTGGCGGCTCTGGCCCCGGTCGTGATCCCC
Organism: Coregonus clupeaformis; assembly: GCF_020615455.1. Lineage (NCBI taxonomy): Eukaryota > Metazoa > Chordata > Actinopteri > Salmoniformes > Salmonidae > Coregonus > Coregonus clupeaformis. Next base: position 7,262,883 of record NC_059207.1, on the reverse strand, counting down.
ACCCCACCACAGTCACAACCTGCTTCGGTAGCCTCCTCCCAATGACCACCCTCCACCTAACCCCACCTGGACTAAGGGGCAACCCCGGACTAAGGGGCAGCATCGGCCTAAGGGGGCAGCACCGGGCTAAGGGGCAGTACCGACTACGGGGCAGCACTGGGCTAAGGGGGCGGCACCGACTCAGGGGCAGCACCGGACTAAGGGGCAGCACCGGGCTAAAGGGCAGCACCGGGCTAAGGGGCATCACCTGACTAGATGGCGGATCCTGGCTGGCTGGCTCTGGCGGATCCTGGCGGGACGGCTCTGGCGGATCCTGGCGGGACGGCTCTGGCGGATCCTGGCGGGACGGCTCTGGCGGATCCTGGCGGGACGGCTCTGGCGGATCCTGGCGGGACGGCTCTGGCGGATCCTGGCTGGACGGCTCTGGCGGATCCTGGCTGGACGGCTCTGGCGGATCCTGGCTGGACGGCTCTGGCGGATCCTGGCTGGACGGCTCTGGCGGATCCTGGCTGGACGGCTCTGGCGGATCCTGGCTGGACGGCTCTGGCGGATCCTGGCTAGACGGCTCTGGCGGATCCTGGCTGGACGGCTCTGGCGGATCCTGGCTGGACGGCTCTGGCGGATCCTGGCTGGACGGCTCTGGCGGATCCTGGCTGGACGGCTCTGGCGGATCCTGGCTGGACGGCTCTGGCGGATCCTGGCTGGACGGCTCTGGCGGATCCTGGCGGGACGGCTCTGGCGGATCCTGGCGGGACGGCTCTGGCGGATCCTGGCGGACGGCTCTGGCGGATCCTGGCTGGACGGCTCTGGCGGATCCTGGCTGGACGGCTCTGGCGGATCCTGGCTGGACGGCTCTGGCGGATCCCGGCGGGACGGCTCTCTGGCGGATCCCGGCCGGGACGGCTCCTGGCGGATCCAGGCTGGACGGCTCTGGCGGACCCTGGCTGGACGGCTCTGGCGGACCCTGGCTGGACGGCTCTGGCGGATCCTGGCTGGACGGCTCTGGCGGATCCTGGCTGGCTGACGGATCTGGCTGCTCGTGGCTGGCTGACGGATCTGGCTGCTCATGGCTGGCTGACGGATCTGGCTGCTCGTGGCTGGCTGACGGATCTGGCTGCTCATGGCTGGCTGACGGATCTGGCTGCTCATGGCTGGCTGACGGATCTGGCTGCTCGGCTGGCTGACGGATCTGGCTGCTCATGGCTGGCTGGACGGATCTGGCTGCTCGTGGCTGGCTGACGGATCTGGCTGCTCATGGCTGGCTGACGGATCTGGCTGCTCATGGCTGGCTGACGGATCTGGCTGCTCGCGGCTGGCTGACGGATCTGGCTGCTCATGGCTGGCTGACGGATCTGGCTGCTCGCGGCTGGCTGGACGGGTCTGGCTGCTCATGGCTGGCTGGACGGGTCTGGCTGCTCGTGGCTGGCTGACGGATCTGGCTGCTCATGGCTGGCTGACGGATCTGGCTGCCCATGGCTGGCTGGACGGATCTGGCTGCTCGTGGCTGGCTGACGGATCTGGCTGCTCGCGGCTGGCTGACGGGTCTGGCTGCTCATGGCTGGCTGGACGGATCTGGCTGCTCATGGCTGGCTGACGGATCTGGCTGCTCATGGCTGGCTAACGGGTCTGGCTGCTCATGGCTGGCTGATGGTGCTGGCTGGGCGGCTAGCGGTGGAGGCGGACCCCAGCCTCGGATTGCAGTCATCACCTCCAGCAGGACGGCTCCCATCCGCATGAGCCGCTCCTGCCGGTCACGCAACCCGAGCCTCCAGTCCAGCATAGGCTGCGTCGGCTCCCTGCTGATTCCATAGCAGGTGTATGATTCTGTCTGGCGGACGGCTCTGAAGGCTCATGGCAGACGGACGGGCTTTGCAGGCTCAGTACAGACGGGCGGCTTATGCAGCGCTTGGCAGACGGGCAGTTCAGACGCCTCTAGGGCAGACGGCAGACTCTGGCCGGCTGGCGACGCACATCGTGGACCTGGTGCGTGAGTAGGAACAGACCGGTCCGTACCGGGAACACCCACCACTGGCCTTAACTGGGGATCAAGAACGGACCGGACCAGACTGGGAACACACTTCAGTCTCTCATGCCGTGCCACAACAACTTCCTCCTTCCACTCGCCAATGGCTCCCGTACTCCGTTAGCCTTCTCTCCTTTTCTCCCTGTGGCAGCCTCCTGCTGCCCAGCTGCCAAGCCATGTGCCCCCAAAAAATTTATTGGGGTTGCCTCTCTTCCACGGGCTTCCAGCCTCGCCTTCGCGCTGCCTCCTCGTACCACCTCCTCTCGAGCTTTGGCTGCCTCCAGCTCTTCACGAGGGAGGCGATATTCTCCCGGTTGTGCCCAAGGATCCTTTCCGTCCAATAACTCTTCCCATGTCCCGACCTTAGGAGGCGTCCATAACTCCTGTGTAGGTAGGTCCTGTTGCCACTTGTTACGCTGCTTGGTCCTTTTGTGGTGGGTTATTCTGTCACGATCGTCAGAAGGAGCGGACCAATGCGCAGCGTTGCGAGTGAACATGATGACTTTATTATTTAAAGCAACCACGAAGAAAAACAACAAATGACGATACGTGAAGTTCAAAATACTGATATAAACTAACAGCAACACGGAAACAATAACCCACAACACAAAGGAGAAAACACACAGAATATATATGGCTCCCAATCAGAGATAACGAGCCGACAGCTGACACTCGTTACCTCTGATTGGGAGTCATCGACCAATCACCACATGACACAAACAAAATGAAACTCACCCATCCCCAACACCACCAAATGAAATACACCCAAACACAAGAAAATGAACAACCCTGGCTCAATATAAACGTCCATAGAGCCAGAGTGTTACACTCATTCAGTGCAATCTTAATGCCAGCATTGGTTTGTGGTGGTAAATAGACAGCTACGAAAAATATAGATTAAAACTCTCTTGGTAAATAGTGGGTCTACAGCTTATCATGAGATACTCTACCTCACGCGAGCAAAACCTTGAGACTTCCTAAGTATTAGATTTTATGCACCAGCTGTTGTTTACAAATATACACAGACCGCCACCCCTTGTCTTACCGGAGTCAGCCGTTCTATCCTGACGATGTAGCGTATATCCCGTCAGCTGTATGTTATTCATATCTTCTTTCAGCCACGACTCGGTGAAACATAAGATATTACAGTTTTTAATGTCCCGTTGGTAGGATAACCTTAATCTTAGGTCATCCTATTTGTTTTCAAATGATTGAACATTGGCTAATAGGATTGATGGAAGAGGCAGTTTACTCGCTCGCCGTCGGATCCTTACAAGGCACCCCGACCTACGTCCACGATATCTCCGTCTCTTTCTCAAAAAATAAACAAATATAAATATTATAGTGAACCCGGTGTAAATCCGTCACTCCTCGCAACACGTCAAACCAATCAAATTCCTTTTTTGGGAGGAGCTCCAAATTTGCTCACTAGATTAGTGTAGTAGGTACAACAGTGTGGCCAGGAAATCTCAGATTAAAATATCATCAGAATAGGTTGGTGTATGATGATGTTGTGTATAGAGCACCCTCCGTTTTTTCCGCCGGGGTTTCTTCGATTTTCTGCTATGTTGCAAACTAGCGTACGGAACTCTCTGCAAAATGGGTCCTACCCGGCATATGGGGGAGGGTTCTTGAAATTTAACATCCAATGAATATTTTGCCCCCAGCGGACACTGTCCGTAGTCTGAGGATTAGATACTACCGGTACGTAAACACAGCTAGCAACACTGTCAGTAGTCTGAGGATTCGATACTACCGGTACGTAAACAGAGCTAGCAACACTGTAAAGCCTGTAGCCTGTAGTGCTGGGCGACCTGGCCTAAAAATCATATCTAGATTTTTTATTTATTATGGCCGATTCACAATATACTGTATATCTCGATTCTTTTAAATGTTTTCTAAATAAGCTTTGTTGTACAATTACACTAGTTAAATTATTAGTGTGTCTGAGTATAATTTCACAAACCCTGAATTCATTAGATTATTGCTGACCGTTTGAAATGCAGTGTATTCCTTTATATAATTGCATTTTTATGCTTATTGCACATTTATAAAACACAGACTAGACAGCTAGTATAACAGTCTTTGGCTAACACGCTGCTAGTGGTTCTAACGCAGTGCCGCGCGCGACAAACTGAGCATTCATTTTCAAAATCAATGTTCATCGATACTCCCGTTTTTTAGTAGTATCTGCTCTGAGCTCAATTTGAGGAGAGACAGAATGTAAAAAAGGGGTATGGTTAGAAAGGTTAACTTCCCCTCTATTACAGTCGAATAATGTCTCAATGTGTTTGTGTCCATATGACCGATTCTGTTGGACCAAACCTCAAAAAGCAAATAGCGAGTTGAAACCGCTTGTCAGAGAGGAAGAAGTGATCTCTCATCTTTGTTACTGCCAATGTTTGTCTATGGAGATTGCGTGGCTGTGTGCTCGATTTTATACACCTGTCAGCAACTTGTGTGGCTGAAATAGCAGCATCCACTCATTTGAAGGGGTGTCCACATACTTTTGTGTATATATAGTGTACAAACGACAACATCATATGAACATAAACTATATCACACCTGCCCAGACCCACCTGCTCCCACCCCCATCCCCATCAACCACATCCCCCCTGCCCAGACCCACCTGCTCACACCCCCATCTCCATCAACCACATCCCCCCTGCCCAGACCCACCTGCCCACACCCCCATCTCCATCAACCACATCCTCCCTGCCCAGACCCACCTGCTCCCACCCCCATCTCCATCAACCACATCAACCTGCTCACACCCCCATCTCCATCAACCACATCCTCCCTGCCCAGACCCACCTGCCCACACCCCCATCTCCATCAACCACATCCCCCCTGCCCAGACCCACCTGCTCCCACCCCCATCCCATCAACCACATCAACCTGCTCACACCCCCCATCTCCATCAACCACATCCTCCTGCCCAGACCCACCTGCCCACACCCCCATCTCCATCAACCACATCCTCCCTGCCCAGACCCACCTGCCCACACCCCCATCTCCATCAACCACATCCTCCCTGCCCAGACCCACCTGCTCCCACCCCCATCTCCATCAACCACATCCTCCCTGCCCAGACCCACCTGCCCCCCATCTCCAGCGCCCGTATCACTCTCCGCCACATGGCCTCAAACTGCACCATTTTGTTTCTCTCCGTGGCCCATGCACTTTCAATATTTCAATAATAAATAATCAGATTTTTCCATTGTGTTAATGATGGCAGATTGATTGATTTCCAAGTTTTTTAGTATACGTTTTTTCAAGATGAGTGATGAGAAGAGAATCATCCAGCCCATCGGGTATCTCACTACTCCCCCATATGCCATGTCTTGAAATATGCAGACAGACGGATTAAAACTAAGTTGACATTATAATACATCTGACAGCCAACTTTCTAGCTCCGCCCATAACTTTTTGACTTCACAGCATTCCCAGAAGGCATGAATTACTGAGTCATTATTAGTTTTACACTTAAGACATGACTCTGCCGTTGTGCTGTGTAGAATTTGTCAATTTTGTCTCTTGTATTTTAAATTCATTATATACATTAGCTTATACTGGATTAAGCGTACATTTTAATTAACTGTAATTTTTGTTAGTTATGCTCAAACTTTCCCTCAATCTTGGGCCAACATCAGTTCTCTTTTAGTTAATATTGTTTTCTAAGAGATTGTCAGTTGGATATGCTCTCAGCAAGGATTTGTATATGTTCCGTATCATATGAACATCCTTTTCTGAATCAAATAAGATTCCCTCAAGGTTGCTCTGATGTCCAAAATATTTCAAATAGACATTTTGTGATATTTAACTTTTAAGTTGCATGTATTTTGAAACTATCTAGATTGGTCAGTCCAAAATGTATTCTGTCATGTATTTCCTGTTACCAAGTCATTTCCTGTTTCTATGCCCTTTAGTTTTCCATGTGGTCCAATTTGTCGGTGAGTTCTGAAAAGCTCTCCAAGGATTGTTCCATAAGGGGTGTGTTTCTAGGGAGTGATATTGGTTCTTGTAGAATACGTTTCATTTTCTTCCATATTGTTGTAGTATTCTTAACTATGAAGTTGTTAATGTTCTTAGCTTTATCCTTTTGAAAATAGACACGTAAAAACATTCTGGGAATGAGCATGAACATCCTCAATCTGTACCCATTGTTCCTGTTTAGTGCATTTAACTATATGTCTCAAGCGAAAGCCTTGGGTGGTGAGTTGATCCAATTCCAAGTCTGGAAGTTTAAAACGCCCCTCTTGAAGGTTAAATCTGGAATTACTCGGATCGAAGGTTAAACGCCCCTCAGACTGAGGAAGGTTAAACGCCCTCCCTTGCCCCTCAGACTGAGAAGGTTAACGCCCCTCAGGGTTCCTAGGAAGGTTAACGCCCCTATGGCCCCACTGAATCAGCTGAGGAAGGTTAAACGCCCCTCAGACTGAGGAAGGTTAAAACGCCCCTCAGACTGAGGAAGATGGAAAACCTTCCTTTTTATTCTATGAGTTTTATTTCCCCATATAAAGTCTATTATGACCAAGTATACTTTTTTTAAACGATGTCTTCGGTGGGGTAATTGGTAGTATTGAAAAAAAAATACCAAAACTTTGACAGCCATGCCATTCTAAAGAGGTTTATTCTACCTGTAAAATGTATGGGAAGCAACATAATAAGCTATAGCACTGATCTCCTCTTCTCCTCTCACTACCCACTCCTCCACTCCACTCTCTCCTCCTCTCCTCCTCACTCCACTCTCTCCTCCTCACTCCACTCTCTCCTCCTCTCCTCTCCTCCACTCCACTCTCTCCTCCTCTCCTCCTCTCCTCCTCTCCACTCTCTCCTCCTCTCCTCTCCTCCACTCCACTCTCTCCTCCTCTCCACTCTCTCCTCCTCTCCACTCTCCTCCTCTCCACTCCCTCTCTCCTCCTCTCCTCCTCTCCACTCTCTCCTCCTCTCCACTCTCCTCCCTCCTCTCCACTCTCTCCTCCTCTCCACTCTCTCCTCCTCTCCTCCCTCCTCTCCTCTCTCCTCCTCTCACTCCACTCTCTCCTCCTCTCCTCCGCTCCTCCTCTCCTCCTCTCCACTCTCTCCTCCTCTCCTCCTCTCCCTCTCTCCTCCTCTCCACTCCACTCTCTCCTCCTCTCCACTCCACTCCACTCTCTCCTCCTCTCCTCCTCTCCCTCCACTCTCTCCTCCTCTCCACTCTCCTCCTCTCCACTCCACTCTCTCCTCCTCTCCTCCTCTCCACTCTCTCCTCCTCTCCCTCCTCTCCACTCTCTCCTCCTCTCCACTCTCTCCTCCTCTCCACTCTCTCCTCCTCTCCACTCCCTCTCTCCTCCTCTCCTCCTCTCCACTCCACTCTCTCCTCCTCTCCTCCTCTCCACTCTCTCTCCTCCTCTCCACTCCACTCTCTCCTCCTCTCCCTCCACTCCACTCTCTCCTCCTCTCCTCCTCTCCTCCCACTCTCTCCTCCTCTCCTCCTCTCCTCCTCCCTCCTCTCTCCTCCTCTCTCCTACTCCCACTCTCTCCTCCCTCTCCCTCCACTCTCTCCTCCTCTCCACTCCTCTCTCCTCCTCTCCCTCCTCTCTCCTCCTCTCCACTCTCTCCTCCTCTCCTCCACTCTCTCCTCCTCTCCCTCCACTCTCTCCTCCTCTCCTCCTCCTCCACTCCACTCTCTCCAACTCTCCCTCCTCTCCACTCCTCTCCTCCTCTCCTCCTCTCCACTCCCTCTCTCCTCCGCTCCACTCCCCTCTCTCCTCCTCTCCACTCCACTCTCTCCTCCTCTCCTCCTCTCCACTCTCTCCTCCTCTCCACTCCACTCCACTCTCTCCTCCTCTCCACTCCACTCTCTCCTCCTCTCCTCCTCTCCACTCCTCTCCACTCTCTCCTCCTTTCCACTCTCTCCTCCTCTCCTCCTCTCCTCCTCTCCACTCCACCCTCTCCTCCTCTCCACTCTCTCCTCCTCCTCTCCACTCCACTCTCTCCTCCTCTTCTCCTTCTCCACTCTCTCCTCCTCTCCTCCTTCTCCACTCTCTCCTCCTCTCCTCCTCTCCTCCTCTCCACTCTCTCCTCCTCTCCACTCTCTCCTCCTCTCCTCCTCTCCACTCCACTCTCTCCTCCACTCCACTCCACTCCACTCTCTCCTCCACTCCACTCCACTCTCTCCTCCACTCCACCTCTCCACTCTCTCCTCCTCTCCTCCACTCCACTCTCTCCTCCTCTCCTCCACTCCACTCTCTCCTCCTCTCCTCCACTCTGTCCTCCTCTCCTCTTCCACTCCACTCTCTCCTCCTCTCCACTCCACTCTCTCCTCCTCTCCACTCTCTCCTCCTCTCCACTCCACTCTCTCCTCCTCTCCTCCTCTCCTCCGCTCCTCCTCTCCACTCCACTCTCTCCTCCTCTCCTCCTCTCCACTCTCTCCTCCTCTCCACTCCACTTTCTCCTCCTCTCCTCCGCTCCTCCTCTCCACTCCACTCTCTCCTCCTTTCTCTCCTCCTCCCCCTCCCTCCACTCCCTCTCTCCTCTCTCTCCTCCTCTCTCCTCTCTCCTCCTCTCCCTCTCTCCTCCTCTCCTCCCTCTCTCCTCCTCTCCTCCTCTCCACTCATCTCCTCCTCTCCGCTCCCTCTCTCCTCCTCTCCTCCCTCCACTCTCTCCTCCCTCCCTCCACTCCTCTCTCCTCCTCTCCCTCCTCTCTCCTCCTCCTCCACTCTCCACTCTCTCCTCCTCTCCTCCACTCCACTCTCTCCTCCTCTCCTCCTCTCCCTCTCTCCTCCTCTCCTCCACTCTCTCCTCCTCTCCTCTTCCACTCCACTCTCTCCTCCTCTCCACTCCACTCTCTCCTCCTCTCCACTCTCTCCTCCTCTCCACTCCACTCTCTCCTCCTCTCCTCCTCTCCTCCTCTCCTCCTCTCCACTCCACTCTCTCCTCCTCTCCTCCCTCTCCCTCTCTCCCTCCTCTCCACTCCACTTTCTCCTCCTCTCCTCCGCTCCTCCTCTCCCTCCACTCTCTCCTCCTCTCCCTCCTCTCTCCTCCTCTCCCTCCTCTCCTCCTCTCTCCTCCTCTCCGCTCCACTCTCTCCTCCTCTCCTCCTTCTCCACTCTCTCCTCCTCTCCTCCTCCCTCCACTCTCTCCTCCTCTCCTCCTCTCCACTCTCTCCTCCTCTCCTCCCTCCACTCTCTCCTCCTCTCCTCCCTCTGTCCTCCTCTCCTCTTCCACTCCACTCTCTCCTCCTCTCCTCTCCACTCTCTCCTCCTCTCCTCTCCACTCTCTCCTCCTCTCCACTCCACTCTCTCCTCCTCTCCTCCTCTCCTCCGCTCCTCCTCTCCACTCCACTCTCTCCTCCTCTCCTCCTCTCCACTCTCTCCTCCTCTCCACTCCACTTTCTCCTCCTCTCCTCCGCTCCTCCTCTCCACTCCACTCTCTCCTCCTCTCCACTCCACTCTCTCCTCCTCTCCTCCTCTCCACTCTCTCCTCCTCTCCGCTCCACTCTCTCCTCCTCTCCTCCTTCTCCACTCTCTCCTCCTCTCCTCCTTCTCCACTCTCTCCTCCTCTCCTCCTCTCCACTCTCTCCTCCTCTCCACTCCACTCTCTCCTCCTCTTCTCCTTCTCCACTCTCTCCTCCTCTCCTCCTTCTCCACTCTCTCCTCCTCTCCTCCTCTCCTCCTCTCCACTCTCTCCTCCTCTCCTCCTCTCCACTCTCTCCTCCTCTCCTCCTCTCCACTCCACTCTCTCCTCCTCTCCCTCCTCCCTCCACTCTCTCCTCCTCCCTCCCACTCTCTCCTCCACTCCCACCTCTCCACTCTCTCCTCCTCTCCACTCCACTCTATCCTCCGCTTCTCCTCTCCACTCCTCTCCTCTCCTCCTCTCCTCCACTCCACTCTCTCCTCCACTCCACTCTCTCCTCCTCTCCACTCCACTCTCTCCTCCTCTCCACTCCACTCTCTCCTCCTCTCCTCCGCTCCTCCTCTCCACTCCACTCTCTCCTCCTCTCCTCCTCCACTCCACTCTCTCCTCCTCTCCACTCCACTCTCTCCTCCACTTCACTCTCTCCTCCTCTCCACTCTCTCCTCCTCTCCACTCCACTCCACTCTCTCCTCCTCTCCTCCGCTCCTCCTCTCCACTCCTCTCCTCTCCTCCTCTCCTCCACTCCACTCTCCATCCTCCTCTCCTCCTCCACTCCACTCTCTCCTCCTCTCCTCCTCTCCTCCGCTCCTCCTGTACTCCTCCTCTAGTTCTATCGCTCTGCCCCACAGCAGCAGAATATCCTAATAAAGATCCTGACCATGAGCATCTCAGCATCTCAGTAGTAACAGTCCGACAGACAGGCAGGCAGGCAGGCAGGCAGACAGACAGACAGGCAGACAGGCAGGCAGTCAGGCAGGCAGGCAGGCAGACAGACAGACAGACAGGCAGACAGACAGGCAGGCAGGCAGGCAGACAGACAGACAGACAGGCAGGCAGACAGGCAATCAGACAGGCAGGCAGGCAGGCAGGCAGGCAGGCAGGCAGGCAATCAGACAGACAGGCAGACAGGCAGACAGGCAGACAGGCAGGCAGGCAATCAGACAGGCAGGCAGGCAATCAGACAGGCAGGCAGGCAGGCAGGCAATCAGACAGACAGGCAGACAGGCAGGCAGGCAGGCAGTCAGACAGGCAGGCAGGCAATCAGACAGGCAGGCAGGCAGGCAGGCAGGCAGGCAGTCAGTCAGTCAGTCAGTCAGTCAGTCAGGCAGGCAGGCAGGCAGGCAGGCAGGCAGGCAGGCAGGCAGGCAGGCAGCGTTATAAGTTAGCACAACGTCGTTCTCCTATTTGCATAATGCACTCACACTACACCATGTTTATAATGAGCCGAGGGGACACATTAAACACCCTGTGAGCCACGATAAGTAGCCCCCTTCTCTGCATTCCTAAGCTCATTTGTAACTAGCGTCAGTGCGCCCTACCTAGAGGGGGGAGAACAGACAGACACAGAGCACACACACACACACACACACACACACACACACACACACACAGGGAGACAGACACACACAGGGAGACAGACACACACAGGGAGACAGACACCGGGAGACAGACACCGGGAGACAGACACCGGGAGACAGACACCGGGAGACAGACACCGGGAGACAGAGACAGGGCTGTACGTGTTGTCTCTGTCCCAGCATGGTGAATTAAATGGGGGCAGTAGTGCTGACAGCAGCAGGACTGAGGAAGTGTGTCCCCCTCTCTGAGGAGCAAGAGGATATTTCAGGAACCGCGTGGCGCTGGTCGCTACAGTGACAGAAGAGCTGTGGGGGGGATGCTTCAGAAGACTCTGGCTGCGTCCCACATGGCCCCCCTATTCCCTATATAGTGCACTACTTTAGACCAGAGAATGGCACCCTATTCCCTATATAGTGCACTACTTTAGACCAGAGAATGGCACCCTATTCCTATATAGTGACTTTTAGACCAGAGATGGCACCCTTTCCTATATAGTGCACTACTTTAGACCAGAGAATGGCACCCTATTCCCTATATAGTGCACTACTTTAGACCAGAGAATGGCACCCTATTCCCTACATAGTGCACTACTTTAGACCAGAACCTTATGGGTAGTACACTATATAGGGAGTCCTATGGACCCTGGTCTAATGTAGTACACTATATAGGGAGTCCTATGGACCCTGGTCTAAAGTAGTACACTATATAGGGAGTCCTATGGACCCTGGTCTAAAGTAGTACACTATATAGGGAGTCCTATGGACCCTGGTCTAAAGTAGTACACTATATAGGGGAGTCCTATGGACCCTGGTCTAATGTAGTACACTATATAGGGAGTCCTATGGACCCTGGTCTAAAGTAGTACACTATATAGGGAGTCCTATGGACCCTGGTCTAAAGTAGTACACTATATAGGGAGTCCTATGGACCCTGGTCTAAAGTAGTACACTATATAGGGAGTCCTATGGACCCTGGTCTAAAGTAGTGAACTATATAGGGAGTCCTATGGACCCTGGTCTAAAGTAGTACACTATATAGGGAGTCCTATGGACCCTGGTCTAATGTAGTACACTATATAGGGAGTCCTATGGACCCTGGTCTAAAGTAGTGAACTATATAGGGAGTCCTATGGACCCTGGTCTAAAGTAGTACACTATATAGGGAGTCCTATGGACCCTGGTCTAATGTAGTACACTATATAGGGAGTCCTATGGACCCTGGTCTAAAGTAGTACACTATATAGGGAGTCCTATGGACCCTGGTCTAATGTAGTACACTATATAGGAGTCCTATGGACCCTGGTCTAAAGTAGTACACTATATAGGGAGTCCTATGGACCCTGGTCTAATGTAGTACACTATATAGGGAGTCCTATGGACCCTGGTCTAATGTAGTACACTATATAGGGAGTCCTATGGACCCTGGTCTAAAGTAGTAGACTATATAGGGAGTCCTATGGACCCTGGTCTAATGTAGTACACTATATAGGGAGTCCTATGGACCCTGGTCTAAAGTAGTACACTATATAGGGAGTCCTATGGACCCTGGTCTAATGTAGTACACTATATAGGGAGTCCTATGGACCCTGGTCTAAAGTAGTACACTATATAGGGAGTCCTATGGACCCTGGTCTAAAGTAGTACACTATATAGGGAGTCCTATGGACCCTGGTCTAATGTAGTACACTATATAGGGAGTCCTATGGACCCTGGTCTAAAGTAGTACACTATATAGGGAGTCCTATGGACCCTGGTCTAATGTAGTACACTATATAGGGAGTCCTATGGACCCTGGTCTAATGTAGTACACTATATAGGGAGTCCTATGGACCCTGGTCTAATGTAGTACACTATATAGGGAGTCCTATGGACCCTGGTCTAATGTAGTACACTATATAGGGAGTCCTATGGACCCTGGTCTAAAGTAGTACACTATATAGGGAGTCCTATGGACCCTGGTCTAAAGTAGTACACTATATAGGGAGTCCTATGGACCCTGGTCTAATGTAGTACACTATATAGGGAGTCCTATGGACCCTGGTCTAAAGTAGTGAACTATATAGGGAATAGGGTGCCATTTGGGATGTAGACTCTGAATCTGCCCTATTAACCACGGCTGGTCGACACTGGGACACTCTGAGTTATTTCCAAACCTTCTCCTCATTGTTTGTTTGTGAGTCTGTTAGGGGGTTTTATTTTTAAACTCCATAGCAACCAGACACGTTTTGTGTTGATATTTGGGTAAGGACTGGGGCCGAGCGCTTGCTGACTGTCCCCTACTGTACGCTAGTTATGTACTGTAACTATTGGACAGGTTTTCTGTTGATATTTGGGTAAGGACTGGGTCCGAGCGCTTGCTGACTGTCCCCTACTGGACGCTAGTTATGTACTGTAACTATTGGACAGGTTTTCTGATATTTGTGGAGCTGGGAATACCTTCTGTACTGTAGACTGCTCTGTGCTGTTGCCTAACATGGCTTATGTTTCAACAAGGTACCACGAATTCACTTCAGAGTCAGACGTTTCAAATCACTTCAGAGTCCGACGTTTTCACAGTGGAGATAAAATGTACTTAACTTCAGACATTGTTACCTCAACTCTGTCAAACTATAGCAGGGGCGATAAACCGAAAACGATCGACACTGACCAACCGTGCTGACCACTTATCACCGGCGTTTTGTTTATCGTTCATTATGATAAGTAGCCTATACTAGAGAAATGTTTGAAATGTAATAAGTTTGCTAATATGGGTCATTTTATGAGACAATTGATGTTTCCAACCATCAAACTAGTAGTAGTAGTTTTAAAGGGAAATAAAAAAAATTATTCTATTTATCGTTATCACGTCAATTTATCATATGGATTTCTGCCCATTTTCCTCTACGCCAAACACAAACAGATCTGGGACCAGGCTAAGGAAAGGTATTCCCTGGCTGTGCTGTGCAGTGTTGCCATTAACAGATCTGGGCCCAGGCTAAGGAAAGGTATCCCCTGGCTGTGCTGTTTAGTGTTGCCATTAACAGATCTGGGCCCAGGCTAAGGAAAGGTATCCCCTGGCTGTGCTGTGCAGTGTTGCCATTAACAGATCTGGGACCAGGCTAAGGAAAGGTATCCCCTGGCTGTGCTGTTTAGTGTTGCCATTAACAGATCTGGGCCCAGGCTAAGGAAAGGTATCCCCTGGCTGTGCTGTGCAGTGTTGCCATTAACAGATCTGGGACCAGGCTAAGGAAAGGTATCCCCTGGCTGTGCTGTGCAGTGTTGCCATTAACAGATCTGGGACCAGGCTAAGGAAAGGTATCCCCTGGCTGTGCTGTGCAGTGTTGCCATTAACAGATCTGGGACCAGGCTAAGGAAAGGTATCCCCTGGCTGTGCTGTGCAGTGTTGCCATTAACAGATCTGGGACCAGGCTAAGGAAAGGTATCCCCTGGCTGTGCTGTGCAGTGTTGCCATTAACAGATCTGGGCCCAGGCTAAGGAAAGGTATCCCCTGGCTGTGCTGTGCAGTGTTGCCATTAACAGATCTGGGACCAGGCTAAGGAAAGGTATCCCCTGGCTGTGCTGTGCAGTGTTGCCATTAACAGCTGGTGACACCTTAATTGAGGAGGACGGGCTCAAAGTAATGGCTGGAATGGAACCAATGGAACAGTATCAAACACATCGTTTCCATATGTTTGATACCATTCCAGGCACTCCATTCCAGCTATTATTATGAGCCATCCTCCCCTCACCAGCCTCCTGTGACACATAGTACATACATGGAAATAAGTTAGAATTAGGTCCCTAAATTGCATAGTGCAAAAACATGACGTGGTCCTCTGTAGCTCAGCTGGTAGAGCATGGCGCTTGTAACGCCAGGGTAGTGGGTTCGATCCCCGGGACCACCCATATGTAAACATGTATGCGCACATGACTGTAAGTCGCTTTGGATAAAAGCGTCTGCTAAATGGCATATTATTATTATTATTATTATTATTATTATTATTATTATTATTATTATTATTATTATTAATTACAATACCTGGCATCATTCTTTTACTTTCAGTGGCAATCTTTTACAATGTTCCACCTGTTGAAATAAGGATGCATAATCAGAAAATAACCCCATACCTACTGCAAAATATAATGGTGGATCTTTGATATAATGGGGTCAAAGGCATCATGAACTTTACCCAGTACCAGGACATTTTAGCCAAAAACCTGGTTGCCTCCACTAGAGGCTGAAACTTGGCCACAAAAGGGATATTCCACAGCAAGACCATAACCCCAAGCACACATCAAAATCCACAAAATCAACATTTTGCAATGGCCATCTCAGTCTCCTGACTTAAACCCCATTGAAAACCTGTGGTTTGAATTGAAGAGGGCAGTCCATAAGCGCAGAGGAAGGATATCAAGGATCTGGAAGGATTCTGTATGTAAGAATGGTCTCAGATCCCTCCCAATGAGTTCTATAATCTCATACAACATTTTAGGAAAGGGCTCAGGACTCTATTTAATGTGTTATCGGTGAAGCGTTACAGATTGGGCGATAAAAATGTAAAGGTAATTTCCGTTTGAGCCGACACATGCAGCATATACCGTGAATGCAGACTCTGCTAACACGGGAATCATTGCCTTTAAATTTTAATCATGCTGTAATGCTGAACTGCCGCGATACGGATTGAATAGAGTCCTCGGTGAATAGAGTCCTCGGTGAATAGAGTCCTCGGTGAATTTCTGTCTGTGTGTGTGTGTGTGTGTGTGTGTATAACCAAGGTGGTACAGGAGAAATCATAGTATTGAAGCTTATTACTCTGATATCAAAAGTAGTGGTTTTATTTCCCTCTACTTCTATAGTACCAACAACACGTGGTACTTCTATAGAACCAACAACTACAAACACATGGCACTTCTATAGTACCAACAACTGCAAACACGTGGTACTTCTATAGTACCAACAACTACAAATACGTGGTACTTCTATAGAACCAACAACACATGGTACTTCTATAGTACCAACAACTACAAACACGTGGTACTTCTATAGTACCAACAACTACAAACACGTGGTACTTCTATAGTACCAACAACTACAAACACGTGGTACTTCTATAGTACCAACAACTACAAATACGTGGTACTTCTATAGAACCAACAACACATGGTACTTCTGTAGTACCAACAACTACAAACACGTGGTACTTCTATAGAACCAACAACACATGGTACTTCTATAGAACCAACAACACGTGGTACTTCTATAGTACCAAGAACCAACAACACATGGTACTTCTATAGTACCAACAACTACAAACACGTGGTACTTCTATAGTACTAACAACTACAAACACGTGGTACTTCTATAGAACCAACAACTACAAACACGTGGTACTTCTATAGTACCAACAACTACAAACACGTGGTACTTCTATAGTACCAACAACTACAAACACGTGGTACTTCTATAGTACCAACAACTACAAACACATGGTACTTCTATAGTACCAACAACTACAAACACGTGGTACTTCTATAGTACCAACAACTACAAACACGTGGTACTTCTATAGTACCAACAACTACAAACACGTGGTACTTCTATAGTACTAACAACTACAAACACGTGGTACTTCTATAGAACCAACAACTACAAACACGTGGTACTTCTATAGTACCAACAACTACAAACACGTGGTACTTCTATAGTACCAACAACTACAAACACGTGGTACTTCTATAGTACCAACAACTACAAACACTTGGTACTTCTATAGTACCAACAACTACAAACACGTGGTACTTCTATAGTACCAACAACTACAAACACGTGGTACTTCTATAGTACCAACAACTACAAACACGTGGTACTTCTATAGTACCAACAACTACAAACACGTGGTACTTCTATAGTACCAACAACTACAAACACGTAGTACTTCTATAGTACCAACAACTACAAACACGTGGTACTTCTATAGAACCAACAACACATGGTACTTCTAAAGTACCAAGAACCAACAACACATGGTACATCTATAGTACCAACAACTACAAACACATGGTACTTCTATAGAACCAACAACTACAAACACGTGGTACTTCTATAGAACCAACAACTACAAACACGTGGTACTTCTATAGTACCAACAACTACAAACACGTAGTACTTCTAGAGTACCAACAACTGCAAACACGTGGTACTTCTAGAGTACCAACAAATTCAAACACGTGGTACTTCTATAGTACCAACAACTTCAAACACGTGGTACTTCTATAGTACCAACAACTACAAACACGTGGGTACTTCTAAAGTACCAACAACTACAAACACGTGGTACTTCTATAGTACCAACAACTACAAACACGTGGTACTTCTATAGTACCAACAACTACAAACACGTGGTACTTCTATAGTACCAACAACTACAAACACGTGGTACTTCTATAGTACCAACAACTACAAACACGTGGTACTTCTATAGTACCAACAACTACAAACACGTGGTACTTCTATAGTACCAACAACTACAAAAACATGGTACTTCTATAGTACCAACAACTACAAACACGTGGTACTTCTATAGTACCAACAACTGCAAACACGTGGTACTTCTGTAGAACCAACAACTACAAAACACGTGGTACTTCTATAGTACCAACAACTACAAACACGTGGTACTTCTATAGTACCAACAACTACAAACACGTAGTACTTCTATAGTACCAACAACTGCAAACACGTGGTACTTCTAGAGTACCAACAACTTCAAACACGTGGTACTTCTATAGTACCAACAACTTCAAACACGTGGTACTTCTATAGTACCAACAACTACAAACACGTGGTACTTCTAAAGTACCAACAACTACAAACACGTGGTACTTCTATAGTACCAACAACTACAAACACGTGGTACTTCTATAGTACCAACAACTACAAACACGTGGTACTTCTATAGTACCAACAACTACAAACACGTGGTACTTCTATAGAACCAACAACACATGGTACTTCTATAGTACCAAGAACCAACAACACATGGTACATCTATAGTACCAACAACTACAAACACATGGTACTTCTATAGAACCAACAACTACAAACACGTGGTACTTCTATAGAACCAACAACTACAAACACGTGGTACTTCTATAGTACCAACAACTACAAACACGTAGTACTTCTAGAGTACCAACAACTGCAAACACGTGGTACTTCTAGAGTACCAACAAATTCAAACACGTGGTACTTCTATAGTACCAACAACTTCAAACACGTGGTACTTCTATAGTACCAACAACTACAAACACGTGGTACTTCTAAAGTACCAACAACTACAAACACGTGGTACTTCTATAGTACCAACAACTACAAACACGTGGTACTTCTATAGTACCAACAACTACAAACACGTGGTACTTCTATAGTACCAACAACTACAAACACGTGGTACTTCTATAGTACCAACAACTACAAACACGTGGTACTTCTATAGTACCAACAACTACAAACACGTGGTACTTCTATAGTACCAACAACTACAAACACGTGGTACTTCTATAGTACCAACAACTACAAACACGTGGTACTTCTATAGTACCAACAACTACAAACACGTGGTACTTCTGTAGAACCAACAACTGCAAACACGTGGTACTTCTATAGTACCAACAACTACAAACACGTTGTACTTCTATAGTACCAACAACTACAAACACGTGGTACTTCTATAGTACCAACAACTGCAAACACGTGGTACTTCTAGAGTACCAACAACTTCAAACACGTGGTACTTCTATAGTACCAACAACTACAAACACGTGGTACTTCTATAGTACCAACAACTACAAACACGTGGTACTTCTAAAGTACCAACAACTACAAACACGTGGTACTTCTATAGTACCAACAACTACAAACACGTGGTACTTCTATAGTACCAACAACTACAAACACGTGGTACTTCTATAGTACCAACAACTACAAACACGTGGTACTTCTATAGTACCAACAACTACAAACACGTGGTACTTCTATAGTACCAACAACTACAAACACGTGGTACTTCTATAGTACCAACAACTACAAACACGTGGTACTTCTATAGTACCAACAACTGCAAACACGTGGTACTTCTATAGTACCAACAACTACAAACACGTGGTACTTCTATAGAACCAACAACACATGGTACTTCTATAGTACCAACAACTACAAACACGTGGTACTTCTATAGTACCAACAACTACAAACACGTGGTACTTCTATAGTACCAACAACTACAAACACGTGGTACTTCTATAGAACCAACAACACATGGTACTTCTATAGTACCAAGAACCAACAACACATGGTACATCTATAGTACCAACAACTACAAACACATGGTACTTCTATAGAACCAACAACTACAAACACGTGGTACTTCTAGAGTACCAACAACTGCAAACACGTGGTACTTCTAGAGTACCAACAAATTCAAACACGTGGTACTTCTATAGTACCAACAACTTCAAACACGTGGTACTTCTATAGTAACAACAACTACAAACACGTGGTACTTCTAAAGTACCAACAACTACAAACACGTGGTACTTCTATAGTACCAACAACTACAAACACGTGGTACTTCTATAGTACCAACAACTACAAACACGTGGTACTTCTATAGTACCAACAACTACAAACACGTGGTACTTCTATAGTACCAACAACTACAAACACGTGGTACTTCTATAGTACCAACAACTACAAACACGTGGTACTTCTATAGTACCAACAACTACAAACACATGGTACTTCTATAGTACCAACAACTACAAACACGTGGTACTTCTATAGTACCAACAACTGCAAACACGTGGTACTTCTGTAGAACCAACAACTACAAACACGTGGTACTTCTATAGTACCAACAACTACAAACACGTGGTACTTCTATAGTACCAACAACTACAAACACGTAGTACTTCTATAGTACCAACAACTGCAAACCACGTGGGTACTTCTATAGTACCAACAACTTCAAACACGTGGTACTTCTATAGTACCAACAACTTCAAACACGTGGTACTTCTATAGTACCAACAACTACAAACACGTGGTACTTCTATAGTACCAACAACTACAAACACGTGGTACTTCTATAGTACCAACAACTACAAACACGTGGTACTTCTATAGTACCAACAACTACAAACACGTGGTACTTCTATAGTACCAACAACTACAAACACGTGGTACTTCTATAGTACCAACAACTACAAACACGTGGTACTTCTATAGTACCAACAACTACAAACACGTGGTACTTCTATAGTACCAACAACTACAAACACGTGGTACTTCTATAGTACCAACAACTACAAACACGTGGTACTTCTATAGTACCAACAACTGCAAACACGTGGTACTTCTATAGTACCAACAACTACAAACATGTGGTACTTCTATAGAACCAACAACACATGGTACTTCTATAGTACCAACAACTACAAACACGTGGTACTTCTATAGAACCAACAACACATGGTACTTCTATAGTAACAACAACTACAAACACGTGGTACTTCTATAGAACCAACAACACATGGTACTTCTATAGTACCAAGAACCAACAACACATGGTACTTCTATAGAACCAACAACTACAAACACGTGGTACTTCTATAGAACCAACAACTACAAACACATGGTACTTCTATAGTACCAACAACTACAAACACATGGTACTTCTATAGTACCAACAACTACAAACACGTGGTACTTCTATAGAACCAACAACTACAAACATGTGGTACTTCTATAGTACCAACAACTACAAACACGTGGTACTTCTATAGTACCAACAACTACAAACACGTGGTACTTCTATAGTACTAACATCTACAAACACGTGGTACTTCTATAGAACCAACAACTACAAACACGTGGTACTTTTATAGTACCAGAAACTACAAACACGTGGTACTTCTATAGTACCAACAACTACAAACACGTGGTACTTCTATAGTATCAACAACTACAAACACGTGGTACTTCTATAGTACCAACAACTACAAACACGTGGTACTTCTAGAGTACCAACAACTGCAAACACGTGGTACTTCTAGAGTACCAACAACTTCAAACACGTGGTACTTCTATAGTACCAACAACTTCAAACACGTGGTACTTCTATAGTACCAACAACTACAAACACGTGGTACTTCTAAAGTACCAACAACTACAAACACGTGGTACTTCTATAGTACCAACAACTACAAACACGTGGTACTTCTATAGTACCAACAACTACAAACATGTGGTACTTCTATAGTACCAACAACTACAAACACGTGGTACTTCTATAGTACCAACAACTACAAACACGTGGTACTTCTATAGTACCAACAACTACAAACACGTGGTACTTCTATAGTACCAACAACTACAAACACATGGTACTTCTATAGTACCAACAACTACAAACACGTGGTACTTCTATAGTACCAACAACTGCAAACACGTGGTACTTCTGTAGAACCAACAACCTTAAACACGTGGTACTTCTATAGTACCAACAACTACAAACACGTGGTACTTCTATAGTACCAACAACTACAAACACATGGTACTTCTATAGTACCAACAACTACAAACACGTGGTACTTCTATAGTACCAACAACTGCAAACACGTGGTACTTCTGTAGAACCAACAACTACAAACACGTGGTACTTCTATAGTACCAACAACTACAAACACGTGGTACTTCTATAGTACCAACAACTACAAACACGTAGTACTTCTATAGTACCAACAACTGCAAACACGTGGTACTTCTAGAGTACCAACAACTTCAAACACGTGGTACTTCTATAGTACCAACAACTTCAAACACGTGGTACTTCTATAGTACCAACAACTACAAACACGTGGTACTTCTAAAGTACCAACAACTACAAACACGTGGTACTTCCATAGTACCAACAACTACAAACACGTGGTATTTCTATAGTACCAACAACTACAAACACGTGGTACTTCTATAGTACCAACAACTACAAACACGTGGTACTTCTATAGTACCAACAACTACAAACACGTGGTACTTCTATAGTACCAACAACTACAAACACGTGGTACTTCTATAGTACCAACAACTGCAAACACGTGGTACTTCTATAGTACCAACAACTACAAACACGTGGTACTTCTATAAAACCAACAACACATGGTACTTCTATAGTACCAACAACTACAAACACGTGGTACTTCTATAGAACCAACAACACATGGTACTTCTATAGTAACAACAACTACAAACACGTGGTACTTCTATAGAACCAACAACACATGGTACTTCTATAGTACCAAGAACCAACAACACATGGTACTTCTATAGTACCAACAACTACAAACACATGGTACTTCTATAGAACCAACAACTACAAACACGTGGTACTTCTATAGAACCAACAACTACAAACACATGGTACTTCTATAGTACCAACAACTACAAACACATGGTACTTCTATAGTACCAACAACTACAAACACGTGGTACTTCTATAGAACCAACAACTACAAACATGTGGTACTTCTATAGTACCAACAACTACAAACACGTGGTACTTCTATAGTACCAACAACTACAAACACGTGGTACTTCTATAGTATCAACAACTACAAACACGTGGTACTTCTAGAGTACCAACAACTACAAACACGTAGTACTTCTAGAGTACCAACAACTGCAAACACGTGGTACTTCTAGAGTACCAACAACTTCAAACACGTGGTACTTCTATAGTACCAACAACTTCAAACACGTGGTACTTCTATAGTACCAACAACTTCAAACACGTGGTACTTCTATAGTACCAACAACTACAAACACGTGGTACTTCTAAAGTACCAACAACTACAAACACGTGGTACTTCTATAGTACCAACAACTACAAACACGTGGTACTTCTATAGTACCAACAACTACAAACACGTGGTACTTCTATAGTACCAACAACTACAAACACGTGGTACTTCTATAGTACCAACAACTACAAACACGTGGTACTTCTATAGTACCAACAACTACAAACACGTGGTACTTCTATAGTACCAACAACTACAAACACATGGTACTTCTATAGTACCAACAACTACAAACACGTGGTACTTCTATAGTACCAACAACTGCAAACACGTGGTACTTCTGTAGAACCAACAACTACAAACACGTGGTACTTCTATAGTACCAACAACTACAAACACGTAGTACTTCTATAGTACCAACAACTGCAAACACGTGGTACTTCTAGAGTACCAACAACTTCAAACACGTGGTACTTCTATAGTACCAACAACTTCAAACACGTGGTACTTCTATAGTACCAACAACTACAAACACGTGGTACTTCTAAAGTACCAACAACTACAAACACGTGGTACTTCTATAGTACCAACAACTACAAACACGTGGTACTTCTATAGTACCAACAACTACAAACACGTGGTACTTCTATTGTACCAACAACTACAAACACGTGGTACTTCTATAGTACCAACAACTACAAACACGTGGTACTTCTATAGTACCAACAACTACAAACACGTGGTACTTCTATAGTACCAACAACTACAAACACGTGGTACTTCTATAGTACCAACAACTACAAACACGTGGTACTTCTATAGTACCAACAACTGCAAACACGTGGTACTTCTATAGTACCAACAACTACAAACATGTGGTACTTCTATAGAACCTACAACACATGGTACTTCTATAGTACCAAGAACCAACAACACATGGTACTTCTATAGTACCAACAACTACAAACACATGGTACTTCTATAGAACCAACAACTACAAACACGTGGTACTTCTATAGAACCAACAACTACAAACACATGGTACTTCTATAGTACCAACAACTACAAACACATGGTACTTCTATAGTACCAACAACTACAAACACGTGGTACTTCTATAGAACCAACAACTACAAACATGTGGTACTTCTATAGTACCAACAACTACAAACACGTGGTACTTCTATAGTACCAACAACTACAAACACGTGGTACTTCTATAGTACTAACATCTACAAACACGTGGTACTTCTATAGAACCAACAACTACAAACACGTGGTACTTTTATAGTACCAGAAACTACAAACACGTGGTACTTCTATAGTACCAACAACTACAAACACGTGGTACTTCTATAGTACCAACAACTACAAACACGTGGTACTTCTATAGTACCAACAACTACAAACATTGATTCTAGTACCAAAACACGGTACTTCTATAGAACCAACAACTACAAACACGTGGTACTTCTATAGTACCAACAACTACAAACACGTGGTACTTCTATAGTACCAACAACTACAAACACATGGTACTTCTATAGTACCAACAACTACAAACACGTGGTACTTCTATAGAACCAACAACTACAAACACGTGGTACTTCTATAGTACCAACAACTACAAACACGTGGTACTTCTATAGTACCAACTACAAACACGTGGGTACTTCTATAGTACCAACAACTACAAACACGTGGTACTTCTATAGTACCAACAACACAAACACGTGGTACTTCTATAGTACCAACAACAAACACGTGGTACTTCTATAGTACCAACAACTACAAACACGTGGTACTTCTATAGTACCAACAACTACAAACACGTGGTACTTCTATAGTACCCACAACTACAAACACGTGGTACTTCTATAGTACCAACAACTACAAACACGTGGTACTTCTATAGTACCAACAACTACAAACACGTGGTACTTCTATAGAACCAACAACTGTGATGTGTGTGTTTCATCATGCCTTCTAAAAGTTTAAAGCGTATTGCTGCTTTATTTCCCTCCTAACTGGAGACATGATCAGTTAAACATGTTCCAGACATTTATTCTCCAAAGAGGCTGGAATACATCAAGAGGAAAAGACTGCGTCCCACATGGCCCCCCTACTCCCTATATAGTGCACTACTTTAGGCCAGAGAATGGCACCCTATTCCCTATATAGTGCACTACTTTAGGCCAGAGAATGGCACCCTATTCCCTATATAGTGCACTACTTTAGGCCAGAGAATGGCACCCTATTCCCTATATGAGTGCACTACTTTAGACCAGAGAATGGCACCCTATTCCCTATATAGTGCACTACTTTAGGCCAGAGAATGGCACCCTATTCCCTATATAGTGCACTACTTTAGGCCAGAGAATGGCACCCTATTCCCTATATAGTGCACTACTTTAGGCCAGAGAATGGCACCCTATTCCCTATATAGTGCACTACTTTAGACCAGAGAATGGCACCCTATTCCTATATAGTGCACTACTTTTAGGCCAGAGAATGGCACCCTATTCCCTATATAGTGCACTACTTTAGACCAGAGAATGGCACCCTATTCCCTATATAGTGCACTACTTTAGACCAGAGAATGGCACCCTATTCCCTATATAGTGCACTACTTTAGACCAGAGAATGGCACCCTATTCCCTATATAGTGCACTACTTTAGACCAGAGAATGGCACCCTATTCCCTATATAGTGCACTACTTTAGGCCAGAGAATGGCACCCTATTCCCTATATAGTGCACTACTTTAGACCAGAGAATGGCACCCTATTCCCTATATAGTGCACTACTTTAGACCAGAGAATGGCACCCTATTCCCTATATAGTGCACTACTTTAGACCAGAGAATGGTACCCTATTCCCTATATAGTGCACTACTTTAGACCAGAGAATGGCACCCTATTCCCTATATAGTGCACTACTTTAGACCAGAGAATGGCACCCTATTCCCTATATAGTGCACTACTTTAGACCAGAGAATGGCACCCTATTCCCTATATAGTGCACTACTTTAGACCAGAGAATGGCACCCTATTCCCTATATAGTGCACTACTTTAGACCAGAGTGCCATTTGGGATGAAACCTAAGACTGCGTCAGACCAGACATGCAGGGCAGCGTCAGACCAGACATGCAGGGCAGCGTCAGACCAGACATGCAGGGCAGCGTCAGACCAGACATGCAGGGCAGCGTCAGACCAGACATGCAGGGCAGCGTCAGACCAGACATGCAGGGCAGCGTCAGACCAGACATGCAGGGCAGCGTCAGACCAGACATGCAGGGCAGCAGTGTTTTAATCTTCTCATCACACCAGGATATTGTTTTTTGTGATTTGTGCTAAGATGCTTTGTTTTTTAAGAAACGACAATAGAGGATTTCAGTTCAGTGTCTAAGTGACGGGGTGTTGCACTGTGGGTATTAAACCTGTAGGGAGAATATATGCATCCTTTACATTACAATTGTACTGTGAACATTTTGTTTTCTGAAACAGCCTCCTACCGTAAATACTGTATGTACTTCTAGCCTTGTTGAAGCTGGGTTGAGGTGTAACTGTTTCCTCCATGTTGTTTCCTTGCAGTTGTTATCATGTGTGCGGAAGCGGACGTTGTCCGAGACATCATGCTAGCTGTTCACAGAAGGAGGCTCACCAATGGCAGCTATATCTTCTTCAACATCGAACTCTTCAACTCCACGTCCTACGGTAAAAATACACATCAGCACAACGTTCCCAGCCCTACATATATACTCTGTTGTTCCCAGCCCTACATATATACTCTGTTGTTCCCAGCCCTACATACAGTGCCTTGGGAAAGTATTCAGACCCCTTGACTTTTTCAATATTTTATTGAAATAGTTTATTCTAAAATGGATTACATTTTTTAAAATCCTCAGCAATCTACACACAATACCCCATAATGACAAAGCGAAAACAGGTTTGTAGACAGTTTTGCTAATTTATTACAAATAAAAAACAGAAATATCTTAATTGCGTAAGTATTCAGCCCCTTTGCTATGAGACTCGAAATTGAGCTCAGGTGCATCCTGTTTCCATTGATCATCCTTGAGACGTTTCTACAACTTGATTAGAGTCAACCTGTGGTAAATTCAATTGATTGGACATGATTTGGAAAGGCACACACATGTCTATATAAGGTCCCAAAGTTGACAGTGCATGTCAGAGCAAAAACCAAGTTATGAGGTCAAAGGAATTGTCTGTAGAGCTCCGAGACAGGATTGTGTCGAGGCACAGATCTGGGGAAGGGTACCAAAACATTTCTGCAGCATTGATGGTCCCCAAGAACACAGTGGCCTCCATCATTCTTAAATGGAAGAAGTTTAGAACCACCAAGACTCTTCCTAGAGCTGGCCACCCAGCCAAACTGAGCAATCGGGGGAGAAGGGCCTTGGTCAGGGAGGTGACCAAGAACCTGATGGTCACTCTGACAGAGCTCTAGAGTTCCTCTGTGGAGATGGGAGAACCTTCCAGAAGGACAACCATCTCTGCAGCACTCCACCAATCAGGCCTTTATAGTAAAGTGGCCAGATGGAAGCACACTCCTCAGTAAAAGGCACGACAGCCCGCTTGGAGTTTGCCAAAAGGCACTTAAAGACTCTCAGACCATGAGAAATAAGATTCCCTGTTCTGATGAAACCAAGATTGAACTCTTTGACCTGAATGCCAAGCGTCACGTCTGGCGGAAACCTGGCACCATCCCTACGGTGAAGCATGGGGATGGCAGCATCATGCTGTGGGGATGTTTTTCAGCGGCAGGGACTGGGAGACTAGTCAGGATCGAGGGAAAGATGAACGGAGCAAAGTACAGAGAGAGCCTTGATGAAAACCTGCTCCAGAGCGCTCAGGACCTCAGACTAGGGCGAAGGTTCACCTTCCAACAGGACATACTGTAGGATAGGTCTTGTTAAATCAGACCCATACTACAGTCCTGCATCCTGAAGCATCTATCAACGTCTTGTTAAATCAGACCCATACTACAGTCCTGCATCCTGAAGCATCTATCAACGTCTTGTTAAATCAGACCCATACTACAGTCCTGCATCCTGAAGCATCTTTTTTTAATGCTTGGCTGTAGTAAAGGCATGCACACTGTAGGCTCTATGTTTGGCTGACATGAAGGTGTCAAAAGCTAGTTTGCAATTTCGTCAAGTAAAAACTGGAACTTTCCAGCCCAGGTCTTATATCAGCTCCGCTGCGAGCTGGGCAGGGTGGAAATATTTTAGTTGTGTCCTTTTAAAAACATGATCCAAAATGCTAATTTCAGGCAGCGCTGATAGGGGTATTTAAGACCAACCTGGTTTTAGCAGTAACGCAGTTGGTTATGGCATGAATTTTGACAGCGGAAACACGGCCTACTTTGTATTTAGAAAAATTATGTTTTTTTTCCCCATTTCGTTTTATTTGATTAAGAACCAAGCATAGCCTCCCTTCCTCTCAATTAAGGCTTTTTTTTTTTTGTCTGCCCATTGCAATCGCGAAGTAGTCAAGACTGTGGATAAAGGGTTTGGCTCCTGAGACCGCTTGGATATAAATCTTAAATCACCAAAGCTTTCTTAAAATATGAAGTTTGAGAGGAGTAAAACAGTGAGCTGACGTTCCCTTTTTATCTATTTATTGTAGACAGGCCCACATTGTTTTAGCCATGCAGGTCCCGTTTTGGATGTGAGTAAAACCCTCCGTAGTCTTCATTGTTTAATAGTATACGGTTTAGGGTTTCTCCCACGGGGAGAAATGATGCTGCCTGTAAGTGTGACATAGCCTATTTAAAACAAGTTGTTTTGAATTTGATTAGAACTATTAGTTATCTTTTTAAGCCTTATCAATAATGAATGTAATCTTGTTATTGACAATGTTTGGCATGTCAATGTTCAGCCATATTGCAATTTACAGTAGCCCTAGCCCCTATACCAGTGCTATTGACGCCATGCAATTACTTAGAACATTGTGGACTGCAAATGGGTTCAAGTTAACATATTTAGCAAACACGGGATAGGTCTACATTTTGTTATTTCGTTTCTGTAAGCCATTTAACAAACTAACATTGGAATTGGAGTTGATTCCAAGGCGATAAATAAAAGACCGCAAATACACAACTTGAAACAACCGCATATTTCGCCATGGAGCACCTTCTGATTGGACAGTGTGGGGCCAAGCCTCGACACACCCACAACTTGTTTATTCATCAAAACCCAGCCCTTTCGCACCAGCGCCAGCAAGTGCGCCGATAATTGTGATTAGTGAAAATAGAAAAAATAAATCTGACACACCCCTGAACCTATAGCTTAGATTTACCCTTGCATGGTTTGTTAAAATAGAACCTCATGTTTTAATGCTTGGCTGGAGTAAAGGCCTGCACACCATGTTTTAATGCTTGGCTGGAGGAAAGGCCTGCACACCATGTTTTAATGCTTGGCTGGAGGAAAGGCCTGCACACCATGTTTTAATGCTTGGCTGGAGTAAAGGCCTGCACACCATGTTTTAATGCTTGGCTGGAGTAAAGGCCTGCACACCATGTTTTAATGCTTGGCTGGAGTAAAGACCTGCACATCTCCATGCCCAGGGCTGCACTACATTCTGACAGACAGAAACATTTCAACATGTCAACAATTTCACCTCTTTTTTTCATCTCTCCTCGTTTGGTTTCCCAGGCAACGGCTCGTGGAAGCGAGGGGATAAGTACGACAGTGAGGCACGACAGGCATACTCTGCCCTCAACACGGTCACGCTGCTCCGGACGGTCAAACCAGAGTTTGAGAACTTCTCTCTGGAGGTAAAGAGATCCATCCAGAAGGCTGGCCTACCGGACTGTGACAACTGTGACAATGTACGTAAGTCTGGCACCCTACACCCTAAACCCTTAGTTAACCATACATCTGGCACCCTAAACCCTACACCCTAAACCCCTAAACTGTTAGTGTACGTACAGTAGGTCTGTTACCCTAGACCGTAGTCCCTTAGGCCCTACGTCCTAGAGACCCTTTGTTAACCGCTGCAAAGAAAAAGCCATATCTCAGACTGGCCAATAAAAAGAAAAGATTAAGGTGGGCAGTCTGAGATATGGCTTTTTCTTTGCAACTCTGCCTAGAAGGTCAGCATCCCGGAGTCGCCGCTTCGCTGTTGACGTTGAGACTGGTGTTTTGCGGGTACTATTTAATGAAGCTGCCAGTTGAGGACCTGTGAGGCGTCTGTTTCTCAAACTAGACACTCAAATGTATTTGTCCTCTTGCTCAGTTGTGCACCGGGGCCTCCCACTCCTCTTTCTATTCTGGTTAGAGCCAGTTTGCGCTGTTCTGTGAAGGGAGTAGTACACAGCGTTGTACGAGATCTTCAGTTTCTTGGCAATTTCTCGCATAGAATAGCCTTCATTTCTCAGAACAAGAATAGACTGATGAGTTTCAGAAGAAAGTTATTTGTTTCTGGCCATTTTGAGCCTGTAATCGAACCCACAATTGCTGATGCTCCAGATACTCAATTAGTCTCAAGAAGGCCAGTTTTATTGGTTCTTTAATCAGCACAACAGTTTTCAGCTGTGCTAACATAATTGCAAAAGGGGTTTCTAATGTTCAATTAGCCTTTTAAAATGATAAACTTGGATTAGCAAACACAACGTGCCATTGGAACACAGGACTGATGGTTGCTGATAATGGGCCTCTGTACGCCTATGTAGATATTCCATTTAAAATCAGCCGTTTCCAGCTACAATAGCCATTTACAACATTAACAATGTCTACACTGTATTTCTGATCAATTTTATGTTATTTGAATGGACAATTTTTTTTAAATTGCTTTTCTTTTGAAAACAAGGACATTTCTAAGTGACCCCAAACTTTTGAACGGTAGTGTACGTACATCTACATTTTAAATTTTAGTCATTTAGCAGACGCTCTTATGCAGAGCGACTTACAGTTAGTGAGTGCATACATTTTCATACTGCCCCTCCGTGGGAAACGAACCCACAACCCTGGCATTGCAAACGCCATGCTCTACCAACTGAACATCTGGCACCCTAAACCCTTAATTAACTGTGAAGACCTGTGACAATATATGTGATATTATATGTTCATCTGGCACCCTAAACTCTAGACCCTTAAACTGTGAAGACTGTGATAATGTACATACATCTGGAAAACGATATGCATTAGCCAGGGTTGGGGTCAATTCGAATTGAAGGCAGTAAATTCAGGAAGTTATTTCAATAAAACATGTAAAAATGGATATATAAAAAAAGAAATCAGTATCTTCTACTTTTCTGTTTGTTGAGAAGTAATTTTTTCCATTATTGAATTAGATTTTCAGTTTACTTCCTGAATTGACCGCCTTCGATTGTAATTGTTCCCAACCCTGGTCTTAGTCACTGACGGCAGGCAGTTATGTATAGCCACGGGTCTTGATCAACCAAATTGATTGATGGTTAAGCGTTTATGGGGTGAGAGACATGGCAAGTGGCAACTTCATCCCAGTGCTGTGAAAAAGCATATACATTTACATTACATTTACGTCATTTAGCAGACACTCTTATCCAGAGCGATATTTTGATTCCTATGCAGTTGGCTGACTCTATTGATGTTTGTTGCTGTTGAGAACAGTCCTAATGTGCAATGAGAGTTTAGAGTTTCATCTTGCCTCTAGAAATCTTGTTACCTCCTTCTCTGGAAAAGGACGTTCGGTCTGCAAATTTCACTTTCCTCATACACACATTTTTAAAATTTCCATTTTAGGTGTATATTTAAGTATGAAGTATGGGGCTGTGCTATGCTAGGCCCAGTGGCTGGGAAGCCTCTCCAGTTAGTCTGTAAACACACAGTCAAGGTAAACAATTACATAAGACTGGGACATACACTCTTAGAAAAAAGGATTCCAAAAGGGTTATTCGGCTGTCCCAGGAAGAAGATAGGGGTGGAGAGGAGAGGGGAGAGGATAGGGTGGAGAGGGGAGCAGTAGAGGGGAGAGGATAGGGGGTGGAGAGGAGAGGGGAGAGGATAGGGGGTAGAGGGAGAGGATAGGGGGTAGATGGGAGAGGGGAGAGGAGAGGGGGTAGAGGGGAGAGGAGAGGGGGTAGAGGGGAGAGGATAGGGGTGGAGAGGAGAGGGAGAGGATAGGGGGTAGAGGGAGAGGATAGGGGGTAGATGGGAGAGGGGAGAGGAGGGGGTAGAGGGGAGAGGGAGAGGATAGGGGTAGAGGGAGAGGATAGGGGGTAGAGGGGAGAGGATAGGGGGTAGAGGGGAGAGGATAGGGGTAGAGGGGAGAGGATAGGGGGTAGAGGGAGAGGATAGGGGGTAGAGGGGAGAGGTAGGGTAGAGGGGAGAGGGAGAGGATAGGGGGTAGAGGGGAGAGGATAGGGGGTGGAGAGGAGAGGGGGAGAGGATAGGATAGGGGGTAGAGGGGAGAGGATAGGGGGTAGATGGGAGAGGAGGGGGTAGAGGGAGAGGAGAGGGGGTAGATGGGAGAGGAGAGGGGGTAGATGGGAGAGGATAGGGGGTAGAGGGGAGAGGATAGTAGAGGGAGAGGATAGGGGTAGAGGGGAGAGGATAGGGGTAGAGGGAGAGGATAGGGGTAGAGGGAGAGGATAGGGGGTAGAGGGGAGAGGATAGGGGGTAGAGGGAGAGGATAGGGGGTAGAGGGGGAGGATAGGGTGGAGAGGGAGAGGATAGGGGGAGAGGATAGGGGTAGAGGGGAGAGGATAGGGGTAGAGGGGAGAGGATAGGGTGGAGAGGGGAGCAGTAGAGGGGAGAGGATAGGGGGAGAGGGGAGAGGATAGGGGGGAGAGGGGAGAGGATAGGGGGGTAGAGGGGAGAGGATAGGGGGTAGAGGGGAGAGGATAGGGGGTAGAGGGAGAGGATAGGGGTAGAGGAGAGGATAGGGTGTAGAGGGGAGAGGATAGGGTGGAGAGGGGAGAGGATAGGGTGGAGAGGGGAGAGGATAGGGGGTAGAGGGGAGAGGATAGGGGGTAGAGGGGAGAGGATAGGGGGTAGAGGGGAGAGGATAGGGGGTAGAGGGAGAGGATAGGGGGGAGAGGGGAGAGGATAGGGGGTAGAGGGGAGAGGATAGGGGTAGAGGGGAGAGGATAGGGGGTAGAGGGGAGAGGATAGGGGTGTAGAGGGGAGAGGATAGGGTGGAGAGGGAGAGGATAGGGTGGAGAGGAGAGGATAGGGGTAGAGGGGAGAGGATAGGGTGGAGAGGGAGAGGATAGGGTGAGAGGGAGAGGATAGGGGGTAGAGGGGAGAGGATAGGGGGTAGAGGGGAGAGGATAGGGGGTAGAGGGGAGAGGATAGGGGTAGAGGGGAGAGGATAGGGGGTAGAGGGGAGAGGATAGGGGGTAGAGGGGAGAGGATAGGGGGTAGAGGGAGAGGATAGGGTAGAGAGGAGAGGATAGGGGGTAGAGGGAGAGGAGAGGATAGGGGGTAGAGGGAGAGGATAGGGGGTAGAGGGGAGAGGAGAGGGGGTAGGGGGTAGAGGGGAGAGGATAGGGGTAGAGGGGAGAGGATAGGGGGTAGAGGGGAGAGGATAGGGGTAGAGGGGAGAGGATAGGGGGTAGAGGGGAGAGGAGAGGGGGTAGAGGGGAGAGGAGAGGGGGTAGAGGGAGAGGATAGGGGGTAGAGGGGAGAGGATAGGGGGAGAGGATAGAGGGGAGAGGATAGGGGGGTAGATGGGAGAGGATAGGGGGTAGAGGGGAGAGGAGAGGGGGTAGAGGGAGAGGATAGGGGGTAGAGGGGAGAGGATAGGGGGTAGAGGGGAGAGGATAGGGGGTAGAGAGGAGAGGATAGGGGGTAGAGGGGAGAGGAGAGGGATAGGGGGGTAGAGGGGAGAGGATAGGGGGGTAGAGGGGAGAGGAGAGGGGGTAGGGGGTAGAGGGGAGAGGATAGGGGAGAGGATAGGGGGTAGAGGGAGAGGAGAGGGGGTAGAGGGGAGAGGAGAGGGGGTAGAGGGAGAGGGGGTAGAGGGGAGAGGATAGGGGGTAGAGGGGAGAGGGAGAGGATAGGGGTAGAGGAGAGGGGGTAGGGGGTAGAGGGGAGAGGATAGGGGAGAGGATAGGGGGTAGAGGGGAGAGGAGAGGGGGTAGAGGGAGAGGGGGAGGGGGAGAGGATAGGGGGTAGAGGGGAGAGGATAGGGGGTAGATGGGAGAGGATAGGGGGTAGATGGGAGAGGATAGGGGGTAGATGGGAGAGGAGAGGGGAGAGGATAGGGGGTAGAGAGGAGAGGGAGAGGATAGGGGGAGAGGAGAGGGTAGGGGGAGAGGAGAGGGTAGGGGAGAGGGAGAGGATAGGGGTAGAGGAGAGGGTAGGGGGTAGAGGGGAGAGGATAGGGGGTAGAGGGGAGAGGATAGGGGGTAGATGGGAGAGGATAGGGGGTAGATGGGAGAGGATAGGGGGTAGATGGGAGAGGATAGGGGGTAGATGGGAGAGGAGAGGGGGTAGAGGGGAGAGGATAGGGGGTAGAGGGGAGAGGATAGGGTAGAGGGGAGAGGATAGGGGGTAGAGGGGAGAGGATAGGGGGTAGATGGGAGAGGATAGGGGTAGAGGGGAGAGGATAGGGGTAGAGGGAGAGAATAGGGGGTAGATTGGAGAGGATAGGGGGTAGAGGGGAGAGGATAGGGGGTAGAGGGAGAGGATAGGGGGTAGAGGGAGAGAATAGGGGTAGATTGGAGAGGATAGGGGGTAGAGGGGAGAGGATAGGGGGTAGATTGGAGAGGATAGGGGGTAGATTGGAGAGGATAGGGGGTAGAGGGGAGAGGATAGGGGTAGGGGTAGAGGATAGGGGGTAGAGGGGAGAGGATAGGGGGTAGAGGGAGAGGATAGGGGTAGAGGGGAGAGGGTAGAGGGGGAGAGGATAGGGGTAGAGGGAGAGGAGAGTGGAGAGGATAGGGGTAGAGGGGAGAGGAGAGGGGAGAGGATAGGGGGTAGGGGGTGGAGGGAGAGGATGGGGGTAGATGGGAGAGGATAGGGGTAGGGGGTAGAGGATAGGGGGTAGAGGGGAGAGGATAGGGGGTAGAGGGGAGAGGATGGGGGGTAGATGGGAGAGGATCGGGGGTAGAGGGGAGAGGATAGGGGGTAGAGGGGAGAGGATAGGGGGTAGGGGGTAGATGGGAGAGGATAGGGGTAGAGGGGAGAGGAGAGGGGGTAGAGGGGAGAGGATAGGGGGTAGAGGGGAGAGGATAGGGGTAGAGGAGAGGATAGGATAGGGGGGAGAGGGGAGAGGATAGGGGGTAGAGGGGAGAGGATAGGGGGTAGAGGGGAGAGGATAGGGGGTAGATGGGAGAGGATAGGGGGTAGATGGGAGAGGATAGGGGGTAGGGGGTAGAGGATAGGGGGTAGATGGTAGAGGATGGGGGTAGATGGGAGAGGATAGGGGTAGAGGGGAGAGGATGGGGGGTAGATGGGAGAGGATCGGGGTAGAGGGGAGAGGATAGGGGTAGAGGGGAGAGGATAGGGGTAGAGGGGAGAGGATAGGGGGTAGAGGGAGAGGATAGGGGGTAGGGGAGAGGATAGGGGTAGAGGGGAGAGGATAGGGAGTAGGGGGGAGAGGATAGGGGGTAGATTGGAGAGGATAGGGGGTAGATTGGAGAGGATAGGGGTAGAGGGGAGAGGATAGGGGGTAGGGGTAGAGGATAGGGGGTAGAGGGGAGAGGATAGGGGGTAGAGGGAGAGGATAGGGGTAGAGGGGAGAGGATAGGGGGTAGAGGGGAGAGGATAGGGGGTAGAGGGAGAGGAGAGGGAGAGGATAGGGGTAGAGGGAGAGGAGAGGGAGAGGATAGGGGTAGAGGGGAGAGGATAGGGGTAGAGGGGAGAGGAGAGGGGGTAGGGGGTAGAGGGGAGAGGATAGGGGGTAGAGGGTAGAGGGGAGAGGATAGGGGGTAGAGGGGAGAGGATAGGGGGTAGGGGGTGGAGGGGAGAGGATGGGGGTAGATGGGAGAGGATAGGGGGTAGGGGGTAGAGGATAGGGGGTAGAGGGGAGAGGATAGGGGGTAGAGGGGAGAGGAGGGGGGGAGATGGGAGAGGATCGGGGTAGAGGGGAGAGGATAGGGGGTAGAGGGGAGAGGATAGGGGGTAGGGGGTAGATGGGAGAGGATAGGGGTAGAGGGAGAGGAGAGGGGGGTAGAGGGGAGAGGATAGGGGGTAGAGGGGAGAGGATAGGGGGTAGAGGGGAGAGGATAGGGGTAGAGGGGAGAGGATAGGATAGGGGGTAGAGGGGAGAGGATAGGGGGTAGAGGGGAGAGGATAGGGGGTAGAGGGGAGAGGATAGGGGGTAGATGGGAGAGGATAGGGGGTAGGGGGTAGAGGATAGGGGGTAGATGGTAGAGGATGGGGGTAGATGGGAGAGGATAGGGGGTAGAGGGGAGAGGATGGGGGTAGATGGGAGAGGATCTGGGGTAGAGGGAGAGGATAGGGGTAGAGGGGAGAGGATAGGGGGAGAGGGGAGAGGATAGGGGGTAGAGGGGAGAGGATAGGGGGTAGATGGGAGAGGATAGGGGGTAGAGGGAGAGGATAGGGGTAGAGGGGAGAGGATAGGGGGTAGGGGGTAGAGGGGAGAGGATAGGGGTAGAGGGAGAGGATAGGGGGTAGAGGGGTAGAGGGGAGAGGATAGGGGTAGAGGGAGAGGATAGGGGGATACGGGAGAGGATAGGGGGTAGAGGGGAGAGGATAGGGGTAGAGGGAGAGGATGGGGTAGAGGGAGAGGATAGGGGTAGAGGGGAGAGGATGGGGGGGTAGAGGGGAGAGGATAGGGGGTAGAGGGGAGAGGATAGGGGGTAGAGGGGAGAGGATAGGGGTAGAGGGGAGAGGATAGGGGGTAGAGGGGAGAGGATAGGGGTAGAGGGGGAGAGGATAGGGGGTAGAGGGAGAGGATAGGGGGTAGAGGGGAGAGGATAGGGGGTAGAGGGGAGAGGATAGGGGGTAGAGGGAGAGGATAGGGGTAGAGGGGAGAGGATAGGGGGGAGAGGATAGGGGGTAGATGGGAGAGGATGGGGGTAGATGGGAGAGGATAGGGGTAGAGGGAGAGGATAGGGGTAGAGGGGAGAGGATGGGGGGTAGAGGGGAGAGGATAGGGGTAGAGGGGAGAGGATGGGGGTAGATGGGAGAGGATGGGGGGTAGAGGGGAGAGGAGAGGGGGTAGAGGGGAGAGGATAGGGGGTAGATGGGAGAGGAGAGGGAGAGGATAGGGGGTAGATGGGAAAGGATAGAGGGGAGAGGATAGGGGGTAGATGGGAGAGGATGGGGGTAGATGGGAGAGGATGGGGGTAGAGGGGAGAGGATAGGGGTAGAGGGGAGAGGATAGGGGGTAGAGGGGAGAGGATAGGGGGTAGAGGGGAGAGGATAGGGGGTAGAGGGGAGAGGATAGGGGTAGAGGGGAGAGGATAGGGGGTAGATGGGAGAGGATGGGGGGTAGATGGGAGAGGATAGGGGGTAGATGGGAGAGGATAGGGGGTAGAGGGGAGAGGGTAGGGGTAGAGGGGACAGGATAGGGGGTAGAGGGGAGAGGATGGGGTAGAGGGGAGAGGATGGGGGTAGATGGGAGAGGATAGGGGGTAGAGGGAGAGGATAGGGGGTAGAGGGGAGAGGATAGAGGGGAGAGGATAGGGGGAGATGGGAGAGGATACGGGGAGACGGGAGAGGATAGGGGGAGATGGGAGAGGATAGGGGTAAATGATAGGGGGTAGAGGGGATAGGATGGTTGGTTGGACCAGTTGTTAGCTAGTTAGCTGGTGGCCCACGCTGAGGTAATGTGAAGTTCTTTCACTTTGGCGGAGAGTATCAGGGGGATATCTGGGAGTGAGAAAGGAGGTGTTATTCGGCACCACAAATTCCCAGGCTGCTCGTCACATATGTAAATTAGACACGGCAGCCTCAACCAACCTCAACCAGACTCAACCATCACAAGAGACTTCATTGTCAACAAGCCATTGAGGGAGCGAGGGAGCGAGGGAGGGAGGGAGGGAGGGAGGGAGAGAGGGAGGGAGGGAGGGAGAGATCCCCAATATTTCTATCCAATGACAACCAGTAGGTGGGTGTGTTGCATTAGAGCGCTGTTATTACATTCACTAACATGACATACAGTACGTTATAAAAAGGAGCAGGACTGAATCATTTGATTCGTGTCAGGAATCAAAACAAGAACAGGCCTGAATGTCCAGAACAGACTGATGCTTTCCCGACACATTCAGCCTTAACCAACGGCTCCCGACACCTTCATCCCTAACCAACGGCTCCAGACACATTCAGCCCTAACCAACACCTTCAGCCCTAACCAACGGCTCCAGACACATTCAGCCCTAACCAACACATTCAGCCCTAACCAACGGCTCCCGACACATTCAGCCCTAACCAACGGCTCCAGACACATTCAGCC
The DNA here is from genome assembly GCF_020615455.1 of Coregonus clupeaformis. NCBI lineage: Eukaryota > Metazoa > Chordata > Actinopteri > Salmoniformes > Salmonidae > Coregonus > Coregonus clupeaformis. The sequence goes on along the minus strand of NC_059207.1, from coordinate 7,224,673 downwards.
CTAACCAACGGCTCCAGACACATTCAGCCCTAACCAACACCTTCAGCCCTAACCAACGGCTCCAGACACATTCAGCCCTAACCAACACATTCAGCCCTAACCAACGGCTCCCGACACATTCAGCCCTAACCAACGGCTCCAAACACATTCAGCCCTAACTAATGGCTCCAGACACATTCAGCCCACCAGCCAGACTAGCCCTAACCAACGGCTCCAGACACATTCAGCCCTATCCAACACATTCAGCCCTAACCAACACATTCAGCCCTAACCAACGGCTCCAGACACATTCAGCCCTATCCAACTGCTCCAAACACATTCAGCCCTAACCAACACATTCAGCCCTAACCAACATATTCAGCCCTAACCAACGGCTCCAAACACATTCAGCCCCTAACCAACGTCTCCAAACACATTCAGCCCTAACCAACACATTCAGCCCTAACCAACGGCTCCAAACACATTCAGCCCTAACCAACACATTCAGCCCTAACCAACGGCTCCAAACACATTCAGTCCTAACCAACACATTCAGCCCTAACCAACGGCTCCAGACACATTCAGCCCTATCCAACACATTCAGCCCTAACCAACACATTCAGCCCTAACCAACGGCTCCAGACACATTCAGCCCTAACCAACACATTCAGCCCTAACCAACGGCTCCCGACACATTCAGCCCTAACCAACGGCTCCAAACACATTCAGCCCTAACTAATGGCTCCAGACACATTCAGCCCTAACCAACGGCTCCAGACACATTCAGCCCTAACCAACGGCTCCAGACACATTCAGCCCTATCCAACACATTCAGCCCTAACCAACACATTCAGCCCTAACCAACGGCTCCAGACACATTCAGCCCTATCCAACTGCTCCAAACACATTCAGCCCTAACCAACACATTCAGCCCTAACCAACATATTCAGCCCTAACCAACGGCTCCAAACACATTCAGCCCTAACCAACGTCTCCAAACACATTCAGCCCTAACCAACACATTCAGCCCTAACCAACGGCTCCAAACACATTCAGCCCTAACCAACACATTCAGCCCTAACCAACGGCTCCAAACACATTCAGTCCTAACCAACACATTCAGCCCTAACCAACGGCTCCAGACACATTCAGCCCTATCCAACACATTCAGCCCTAACCAACACATTCAGCCCTAACCAACGGCTCCAGAAACATTCAGCCCTATCCAACTGCTCCAAACACATTCAGCCCTAACCAACACATTCAGCCCTAACCAACACATTCAGCCCTAACCAACGGCTCCAAACACATTCAGCCCTAACCAACGTCTCCAAACACATTCTGCCCTAACCAACACATTCAGCCCTAACCAACGGCTCCAAACACATTCAGCCCTAACCAACACATTCAGCCCTAACCAACGGCTCCAAACACATTCAGCCCTAACCGACACATTCAGCCCTAACCAACGGCTCCAAACACATTCAGCCCTAACCGACGGCTCCAAACACATTCAGCCCTAACCAACACATTCAGCCCTAACCGACGGCTCCAAACACATTCAGCCCTAACCAACACATTCAGCCCTAACCGACGGCTCCAAACACATTCAGCCCTAACCGACACATTCAGCCCTAACCAACGGCTCCAAACACATTCAGCCCTAACCGACGGCTCCAAACACATTCAGCCCTAACCAACACATTCAGCCCTAACCGACGGCTCCAAACACATTCAGCCCTAACCGACACATTCAGCCCTAACCAACGGCTCCAAACACATTCAGCCCTAACCGACGGCTCCAAACACATTCAGCCCTAACCGACACATTCAGCCCTAACCAACGGCTCCAAACACATTCAGCCCTAACCAACACATTCAGCCCTAACCAACACATTCAGCCCTATCCAACGGCTCCAAACACATTCAGCCCTAACCAACGGCTCCAAACACATTCAGCCCTAACCGACGGCTCCAAACACATTCAGCCCTAACCGACACATTCAGCCCTAACCAACGGCTCCAAACACATTCAGCCCTAACCGACGGCTCCAAACACATTCAGCCCTAACCAACACATTCAGCCCTAACCAAAACATTCAGCCCTAACCAACGGCTCCAGACACATTCAGCCCTATCCAACTGCTCCAAACACATTCAGCCCTAACCAACACATTCAGCCCTAACCAACACATTCAGCCCTAACCAACGGCTCCAAACACATTCAGCCCTAACCAACGGCTCCAAACACATTCAGCCCTAACCAACGTCTCCAAACACATTCTGCCCTAACCAACACATTCAGCCCTAACCAACGGCTCCAAACACATTCAGCCCTAACCAACACATTCAGCCCTAACCAACACATTCAGCCCTATCCAACGGCTCCAAACACATTCAGCCCTAACCAACGGCTCCAAACACATTCAGCCCTAACCAACACATTCAGCCCTAACCAACACATTCAGCCCTAACCAACGGCTCCAAACACATTCAGCCCTAACCAACGGCTCCAAACACATTCAGCCCTAACCAACGTCTCCAAACACATTCTGCCCTAACCAACACATTCAGCCCTAACCAACGGCTCCAAACACATTCAGCCCTAACCAACACATTCAGCCCTAACCAACACATTCAGCCCTATCCAACGGCTCCAAACACATTCAGCCCTAACCAACGGCTCCAAACACATTCAGCCCTAACCAACACATTCAGCCCTAACCAACACATTCAGCCCTATCCAACGGCTCCAAACACATTCAGCCCTAACCAACGGCTCCAGACACATTCAGCCCTAACCAACACATTCAGCCCTAACCAACGGCTCCAGACACATTCAGCCCTAACCAACACATTCAGCCCTAACCAACGTCTCCAAACACATTCAGCCCTATCCAACGGCTCCAGACACATTCAGCCCTAACCAACACATTCAGCCCTAACCAACACATTCAGCCCTAACCGACGGCTCCAGACACATTCAGCCCTAACCAACACATTCAGCCCTAACCAACGTCTCCAAACACATTCAGCCCTAACCAACACATTCAGCCCTAACCAACGGCTCCAGACACATTCAGCCCTAACCAACACATTCAGCCCTAACCAACGGCTCCAAACACATTCAGCCCTAACCAACGGCTCCAAACACATTCAGCCCTAACCAACACATTCAGCCCTAACCAACACATTCAGCCCTAACCAACGGCTCCAGACACATTCAGCCCTAACCAACACATTCAGCCCTAACCAACACATTCAGCCCTAACCAACGGCTCCAAACACATTCAGCCCTAACCAACACATTCAGCCCTAACCAACACATTCAGCCCTAACCAACGGCTCCAGACACATTCAGCCCTAACCAACACATTCAGCCCTAACCAACACATTCAGCCCTAACCAACGGCTCCAAACACATTCAGCCCTAACCAACACATTCAGCCCTAACCAACGGCTCCAGACACATTCAGCCCTAACCAACACATTCAGCCCTAACCAACACATTCAGCCCTAACCAACGGCTCCAGACACATTCAGCCCTAACCAACACATTCAGCCCTAACCAACGGCTCCAAACACATTCAGCCCTAACCAACGGCTCCAGACACATTCAGCCCTAACCAACACATTCAGCCCTAACCAACGGCTCCAGACACATTCAGCCCTATCCAACGGCTCCAGACACATTCAGCCCTAACCAACACATTCAGCCCTAACCAACGTCTCCAAACACATTCAGCCCTAACCAACACATTCAGCCCTAACCAACGGCTCCAGACACATTCAGCCCTAACCAACACATTCAGCCCTAACCAACACATTCAGCCCTAACCAACGGCTCCAAACACATTCAGCCCTAACCAACACATTCAGCCCCTAACCAACGGCTCCAGACACATTCAGCCCTAACCAACACATTCAGCCCTAACCAACACATTCAGCCCTAACCAACGGCTCCAAACACATTCAGCCCTAACCAACACAGGGGTCAGTGACAACGTGGTCTTGTAATATTTTACTTCTCGGAACAACTCAACACAACACAGTGAAGTAACATTCAGAGCTTGTTGGTTAGGGCTGAATGTGTCTGGAGCCGTTGGTTAGGGCTAAATGTGTTGGTTAGGGCTGATTGTGTTGGTTAGGACTGAATGTTTTGGAGCCGTTGGTTAGGGCTGAAATGTGTGGTTAGGCTGAATGTGTTTGGAGCCGTTGGTTAGGCTGAAATGTGTTGTTAGGGCTGAATGTTGGAGCCGTTGGTTAGGGCTGAATGTGTTGGTTAGGGCTGAATGTGTCTGGAGCCGTTGGTTAGGGCTGAATGTGTTGGTTAGGGCTGAATGTGTTGGTTAGGGCTGAATGTGTCGTGTGAGAAGCCCTCAAAGCAAATCCAGTTTTATTGCCTGAATCCATCAACTAATATATTAGAAAGATCACCCCGTCTGCTGTGTAGTGTTGCAACGTTACCAGTCATTTACTAACGTTACCGGATTCTTCAGTAATGTTGGTAATTAACAGAAAATCTATGGCAATCTATCTTAACTTTGGTAATTTATACTTGAACTTTAGAAAAAGTATTCATGTATATTTTGGATTTTTTTATATCTGTGTCCTTATTGTCAATGAGTTTCTAGTGGATAGACCATTCTGTTCAAGAGAAAATAGCCTAATTAATGAAAAAAAGCATCTAATGAACAATGACATCAATAACCTCTACAACTCTTCCAACTATTGCCTTTTTTAACAACTGCCACCAGTTTACATCTACATTTTTTACATTTAGCAGACGCTCTTATCCAGAGTGAGTGAATACATTATTATTTATTTTTTCATACTGGAATCGAAGCCACATCCCTGCCGGCCATTCCCTCCCCTACCCTGGGCCAATTGTGCGCCGCCCCATGGGTCTCCCGGTCGCGGCCGGCTACGACAGAGCCTGGACTCTAACCAGGATCTCTAGTGGCACAGCTAGCACTGCCATGCAGTGCCTTAGACCACTGCGCCACTCGGGAGTTTGACGCCAAAACATTGACAACAAATACATATTGACATAGTAAAATAAATACATATTGACATAGTAAAATAAATACATATTGACATAGTAAAATAAATACATATTGACATAAGTAAAATTAATACAAGTGTGTAAAAAACAAAAAATGTAAAGGCTACAGTGGGAAAAAATTATTTGATCCCATTTTTTACATTTACATTTTAGTCATTTAGCAGACGCTCTTATCCAGAGCGACTTACAGTTAGTGAGTGCATACATGATAAAAAAATAAAATAAAAATCATACTGGCCCCCCGTGGGAATCGAACCCACAACCCTGGCGTTGCAAACGCCATGCTGTACCAACTGAGCTACATCCCTGCCGGCCATTCCCTCCCCTACCCTGGACGACGCTGGGCCAATCGTGCGCCGCCCCATGGGTCTCCCGGTCGCGGCCGGCTACGACAGAGCCTGGATTCGAACCAGGATCTTTAGTGGTACAGCTAGCACTGCGATGCAGTGCCTTAGACCACTGCGCCACTGCTGATTTTGTACATTTGCCCACTGACAAAGAAATGGTAGGTTCAGCCTAGAAACCTTAATGACTTGGAAAAGATCTGCAAAGAGGAGTGGGACAAAATCCCTCCTGAGATGTGTGCAAACCTGGTGGCCAACTACAAGAAACGTCTGACCTCTGTGATTGCCAACAAGGGTTTTGCCACCAAGTACTAAGTCATGTTTTGCAGAGGGGTCAAATACTTATTTCCCTCATTAAAATGCAAATCAATTCATAACATTTTTGACATGCGTTTTTCTGGATTTTTTTGTTATTCTGTCTCTCACTGTTCAAATAAACCTACCTTTAAAATTATAGACTGACCATTTCTTTGTCAGTGGGCAAACATACAAAATCAGCAGGGGATCAAATACTTTTTTCCCTCACTGTATGTCATGCTGAAACCCTAATGTTTTACAGCTTTGTCACTCTATTTTTTATTTTAAAATCCTCTTATTTATAATGAACAAAAATATAAATGCAACATGCAACAATTTCAACGATTTTACTCAGTTACAGTTCATATATGGAAATCAGTCAATTTCAATAAATTCATTAGGCCCTAATCTATGGAGTTCACGAATGGGAATACAGATATGCATCTGTTGGTCACAGATACCTTAAAAAAGAAAAGGTAGGGGCGTGGATCAGAGAACCAGTCAGTATCTGGTGTGACCACCATTTGCCTCATGCAGACCGACACATGTTCTTCACATAGAGTTGATCAGGCTGTTGATTGTGGCCTGTGGAATGTTGTCCCAGTCCTCTGTGCAAAGTTGCTGGATATTGGCGGGAACTGGAACACGCTGTCGTACATGTCGATCCAGAGCATCCCAAACATGCTCAATGGGTGACATGTCTGGTGAGTATGCAGGCCATGGAAGAACTGGGACATTTTCAGCTTCCAGGAATTGTGTACAGATCCTTGCGACATGGGACAGTGCATTATAATGCTGAAACATGAGGTGATGGTGGCAGATGAATGGCACAACCATGGGCCTCAGGATCTTACATTTACATTTACGTCATTTAGCAGACGCTCTTATCCAGAGCGACTTACAAATAGGTGCATTCACCTTATAGCCAGTGGGATAACCACTTTACAATGTTTTTTTTTGTTTTTTGTTTTGGGGGGGGAGGTGGGTTAGGGTAAGGGGGGGGGATACAATGATTACTTTATCCTATCCCAGGTATTCCTTAAAGAGGTAGGGTTTCAAATGTCTCCGGAAGGTGGTGAGTGACTCCACTGTCCTGGCGTCGTGAGGGAGCTTGTTCCACCATTGGGGTGCCAGAGCAGCGAACAGTTTTGACTGGGCTGAGCGGGAACTATGCTTCCGCAGAGGTAGGGGAGCCAGCAGACCAGAGGTGGATGAATGCAGTGCCCTCGTTTAGGTGTAGGGACTGATCAGAGCCTCAAGGTACGGAGGTGCCGTTCCCCTCACAGCTCCATAGGCAAGCACCATGGTCTTGTAGCAGATGCGAGCTTCAACTGGAAGCCAGTGGAGTGTGCGGAGGAGCGGGGTGACGTGAGAGAACTTGGGAAGGTTGAACACCAGACGGGCTGCGGCATTCTGGATGAGTTGTGGGAGTTTAATGGCACAGGCAGGAGCCCAGCCAACAGCGGTGCAGTAATCCAGACGGGAGATGACAAGTGCCTGGATTAGGACCTGTGCCGCTTCCTGTGTAAGGCAGGGTCGTACTCTCCGAATGTTGTAGAGCATGAACCTACAGGATCGGGTCACCGCCTTGATGTTAGCGGAGAACGACAGGGTGTTGTCCAGGGTCACGCCAAGGCTCTTCGCACTCTGGGAGGAGGACACAACGGAGTTGTCAACCGTGATGGCGAGATCATGGAACAGACAGTCCTTCCCCGGGAGGAAGAGCAGCTCCGTCTTGCCAAGGTTCAGCTTGAGGTGGTGATCCGTCATCCATACTGATATGTCTGCCAGACATGCAGAGATGCGATTCGCCATCTGGTTATCAGAAGGGGGAAAGGAGAAGATTAGTTGTGTGTCGTCAGCGTAGCAATGATAGGAGAGGCCATGTGAGGATATGACAGAGCCAAGTGACTTGGTGTATAGCGAGAATAGGAGAGGGCCTAGAACTGAGCCCTGGGGGACACCAGTGGTGAGAGCACGTGGTGCGGAGACAGATTCTCGCCACGCCACTTGGTAGGAGCGACCGGTCAGGTAAAATGACTCACTACTGTAAGTCTCTCTGGATAAGAGCGTCTGCTAAATGACTCACTACTGTAAGTCTCTCTGGATAAGAGCGTCTGCTAAATGACTCACTACTGTAAGTCTCTCTGGATAAGAGCGTCCGCTAAATGACTCACTACTGTAAGTCTCTCTGGATAAGAGCGTCTGCTAAATGACTCACTACTGTAAGTCTCTCTGGATAAGAGCGTCTGCTAAATGACTCACTACTGTAAGTCTCTCTGGATAAGAGCGTCTGCTAAATGACTCACTAACTGTAAGTCTCTCTGGATAAGAGCGTCTGCTAAATGACTCACTACTGTAAGTCTCTCTGGATAAGAGCGTCTGCTAAATGACTCACTACTGTAAGTCTCTCTGGATTAGAGCGTCTGCTAAATGACTCACTACAGGAAGTCTCTCTGGATAAGAGCGTCTGCTAAATGACTCACTAACTGTAAGTCTCTCTGGATAAGAGCGTCTGCTAAATGACTCACTAACTGTAAGTCTCTCTGGATAAGAGCGTCTGCTAAATGACTCACTACTGTAAGTCTCTCTGGATAAGAGCGTCTGCTAAATGACTCACTACTGTAAGTCTCTCTGGATAAGAGCGTCTGCTAAATGACTCACTACAGGAAGTCTCTCTGGATAAGAGCGTCTGCTAAATGACTCACTAACTGTAAGTCTCTCTGGATAAGAGCGTCTGCTAAATGACTCACTACTGTAAGTCTCTCTGGATAAGAGCGTCTGCTAAATGACTCACTACAGGAAGTCTCTCTGGATAAGAGCGTCTGCTAAATGACCATTACTATAAGTGTGACATAAAACAGTGTATTGAAAAGTAATGTGTGATGTTGGCCTACAGTATAAACGAAAGAGTATGTAAATATGTTATATTCTCCTTCCATATCTCATTCTGAGACAGTGCTACTGTCAGAGGATTCATCTGCAAATTAATTGGGGACAATATTTGTTAGTTTTTTTCCCCAGTTATGGTCTTCATACAGGCTGTTATGGTCTTCATACAGGCTGTTATGGTCTTCATACAGGCTGTTATGGTCTTCATACAAGCTGTTATGGTCTTCGTACAGGCTGTTATGGTCTTCGTACAGGCTGTTATGGTCTTCGTACAGGCTGTTATGGTCTTCGTACAGGCTGTTATGGTCTTCATACAGGCTGTTATGGTCTTCATACAGGCTGTTATGGTCTTCATACGAGCTGTTATGGTCTTCATACAGGCTGTTATGGTCTTCATACAGGCTTTTATGGTCTTCATACAGGCTGTTATGGTCTTCATACAGGCTGTTATGGTCTTCATACAGGCTGTTATGGTCTTCATACAAGCTGTTATGGTCTTCGTACAAGCTGTTATGGTCTTCGTACAAGCTGTTATGGTCTTCGTACAAGCTGTTATGGTCTTCGTACAGGCTGTTATGGTCTTCGTACAGGCTGTTATGGTCTTCATACAAGCTGTTATGGTCTTCATACAAGCTGTTATGGTCTTCATACAGGCTGTTATGGTCTTCATACAAGCTGTTATGTTCTTCATACAAGCTGTTATGGTCTTCGTACAGGCTGTTATGGTCTTCGTACAGGCTGTTATGGTCTTCATACAAGCTGTTATGGTCTTCATACAAGCTGTTATGGTCTTCATACAAGCTGTTATGGTCTTTATACAGGCTGTTATGGTCTTCATACAGGCTGTTATGGTCTTCATACAAGCTGTTATGGTCTTTATACAGGCTGTTATGGTCTTCATACAGGCTGTTATGGTCTTCATACAGGCTGTTATGGTCTTCATACAGGCTGTTATGGTCTTCATACAAGCTGTTATGGTCTTTATACAGGCTGTTATGGTCTTCATACAGGCTGTTATGGTCTTCATACAGGCTGTTATGGTCTTCATACAAGCTGTTATGGTCTTTATACAGGCTGTTATGGTCTTCATACAAGCTGTTATGGTCTTCTGCTGTTGCAGCAGTGTGTGTACACGTGCCTTATTGTGTGTGTGTGTGTGTGTGTGTCTGTGTATGTGTTCTTGCTTGTGCGTGTGTTTGTATGTGTGGGTCTTTCTAACGTCTACCGTGTGTCACGGAGAGGCAGGGAGTCAGGTCTGTGCTTGAAGCAGCCCCTCCAGAGGTAATTAGATTATTAACATAAACTTTTTCATTCCTGACAGCCAGATTGTCAGAGCAGATTTTAATCGTACCGCCAAGCCGTCGAATTGCGCAAAAGGACTGAGGAAGCGAATAGCGCCCGTCCATTCCGACAAAAGGACTGAGGAAGCGAATAGCGCCCGTCCATTCCGACCAAAGGACTGAGGAAGCGAATAGCGCCCGTCCATTCCGACCAAAGGACTGAGGAAGCGAATAGCGCCCGTCCATTCCGACCAAAGGACTGAGGAAGCGAATAGCGCCCGTCCATTCCGACCAAAGGACTGAGGAAGCGAATAGCGCCCGTCCATTCCGACCAAAGGACTGAGGAAGCGAATAGCGCCCGTCCCATTCCGACCAAAGGACTGAGGAAGCGAATAGCGCCCGTCCATTCCGACCAAAGGACTGAGGAAGCGAATAGCGCCCGTCCATTCCGACCAAAGGACTGAGGAAGCGAATGAGCGCCCGTCCATTCCGACCAAAGGACTGAGGAAGCGAATAGCGCCCGTCCATTCCGACCAAAGGACTGAGGAAGCGAATAGCGCCCGTCCATTCCGACCAAAGGACTGAGGAAGCGAATAGCGCCCGTCCATTCCGACAAAGGACTGAGGAAGCGAATAGCGCCCGTCCATTCCGACCAAAGGACTGAGGAAGCGAATAGCGCCCGTCCATTCCGACCAAAGGACTGAGGAAGCGAATAGCGCCCGTCCATTCCGACCAAAGGACTGAGGAAGCGAATAGCGCCCGTCCATTCCGACCAAAGGACTGAGGAAGCGAATAGCGCCCGTCCATTCCGACCAAAGGACTGAGGAAGCGAATAGCGCCCGTCCATTCCGACCAAAGGACTGAGGAAGCGAATAGCGCCCGTCCATTCCGACCAAGCCCTCCCTTCAGATGGTTTCACAGCACTATAGCTGGCATGTTTCAGAGAGCTACAGCACCAACTGGCAACCAGTCAAAAAAACCTTTTATGAAAAGGTCATCTGCTTTGAATGTTATTTCTGATTAATATTTAACCTTTGTTTAGTGGCATTAAGAAGCAAGACATTGCCAAGCAGTAGGAGACCATACATAATACATGAGTGAATGGTCTTGTCTTGTCTTGTCTTGTCTTGAGGCCCAACAAAGTGGAACCAGCTCTTTGAAGAAACCCCCTGTAGAGGCCACATCACATCCCAGTAAACTTCACCAGTCAGCAGATCAATGTAGACTCTCCTTTTGTCTCTGCATGCATAGAGACTGGCTTCTGTGGCTATTCTGCTGGGGGTAATAACCATGTAATATCCGTGACAGGCCACACAACAGAGTCTCTTTAACAGACAGGCTACACAACAGAGTCTCTTTAACAGACAGGCCACACAACAGAGTCTCTTTAACAGACAGGCCACACAACAGAGTCTCTTTAACAGACAGGCCACACAACAGAGTCTCTTTAACAGACAGGCCACACAACAGAGTCTCTTTAACAGACAGGCCACACAACAGAGTCTCTTTAACAGACAGGCCACACAACAGAGTCTCTTTAACAGACAGGCTACACAACAGAGTCTCTTTAACAGACAGGCTACACAACAGAGTCTCTTTAACAGACAGGCTACACAACAGAGTCTCTTTAACAGACAGGCTACACAACAGAGTCTCTTTAACAGACAGGCTACACTACAGAGTCTCTTTAACAGACATGCTACACTACAGAGTATCTTTAACAGACAGGCTACACAACAGAGTCTCTTTAACAGACAGGCTACACAACACAACCGCTGTTTCCAGAATATGACCATCTCTGGTGGGAAGCTGATTCATCCAGTAAGTGTGTGACATAGATGTGTGTTTGTATTGTGGTCAAGAGATCTCTCCAGGCTGGAGGACAGGGGAGGCTCCTGCTCTGCCTACTGTGGGAGGGAGATCTCTCCAGGCTGGAGGACAGGGGAGGCTCCTGCTCTGCCTACTGTGGGAGGGAGATCTCTCCAGGCTGGAGGACAGGGGAGGCTCTTGCTCTGCCTACTGTGGGAGGGAGATCTCTCCAGGCTGGAGGACAGGGGGGGCTGCTGCTCGACCGATTGTGGAAGGGAGATCTCTCCAGGCTGGAGGACAGGGGGGGCTGCTGCTGGGCCTACTGTGGGAGGGAGATCTCTCCAGGCCGGAGGACAGGGGAGGCTGCTGCTCGGCCTACTGTGGGAGGGAGATCTCTCCAGGCTGGAGGACAGGGGGGGGGGCTGCTGCTGGGCCTACTGTGGGAGGGAGATCTCTCCAGGCTCCCTGCTCCCAGCAGATATCACCATCCACACTGTCCTGTTGGGAGAGACAACGGTTGGTAGAGGTTGCCATCAACAGACCAGACCTTCATTGCCTCAATGGCTTATAAAGCACGTTATTGTCCCATTATTCCGACCTGTTGCCATTCAACTCTAGCCTTGTCCCAGATCTGTTTGTTATGGCTTGCCAACTCCTATGGTCATTCGCAGCACAAACAGATTTTAAACTAATCAGGATCAGAATACCCTTAAGACAAGACAAGGCCCAGGTCTGAATTAGCCCCTGATTAGAAGGAGAGGAGGTTACCTTCAGGCTGTCTCTTCTGCAGGATCAGAATACCCTTAAGACAAGACAAGGCTAGGTCACCTTTAGGCTGCATGACGTCGTGGGACTTTTCACCAGTGTGCAGAAGTTAAAGGTGATGTTCACCCAAAAACACTCCTGGGCCCTTTATAACACTCCTGGGCCCTTTATAACACTCCTGGGCCCTTTATAACACTCCTGGGCCCTTTATAACACTCATGGGCCCTTTAAAACACTCCTGGGCCCTTTATAACACTCCTGGGCCCTTTAAAACACTCCTGGGCCCTTTATAACACTCCTGGGGCCTTTATAACACTCCTGGGCCCTTTATAACACTCATGGGCCCTTTATAACACTCCTGGGCCCTTTATAACACTTGCCTGGACGTTTGTCAATACCCCAGACAGTTGTTAGGTCCATTGCTTGAGTATTTAGAGTTCTGTATTTTATATAAAAATGCAACATGTATGAAATTACCTAAAATGCATTAAAAACGATGTGCATTTATTGTTAAATAAACAACAATTGGTGTCTCTGCATTAAATTGCCAAGTATATTTAAAAAAATTACTTGCTGGCGGAAAGGTCTTCCATATCGTCTGTAATCCAGTCATACTTTTCTTTGTGGCTGTAAGACAGGAAGCAGGACGAAGGTCACTTCCTGACGAAAAGTCGCTTTCGGTCATAGCTGTACTCCCTCTAGTCACAACCCAGAATACAATGCACTGCTTTAATTTCTTCACATTCACAAAGGTAAGTTAGCAGCTGACCATACTTGTAAATATTGCAAGAAAATGGACACATATTTAACCCCTATTTTTTTGTTGCCACAAAACTACCTCCAACTACCATTCATTTTTAAATCCGGTACCGGGTAACCTTCAGACGAGTCCTGTGAAACACGGAGAACACCATTGTGTTTGTGAGAGTCTCCTCTTTCCATAGAGTGGTCATATTAATTAGTAGGCTAAACCGTTTGGGAGCTACAGACGTTTTTTGTGAGTAGACAGTTCCTGTAACAGTACTATGAACCATGTAACAGTACTATGAACTATGTAACAGTACTATGAACTATGTAACAGTACTATGAACTATGTAACAGTACTATGAACTATACAACAGTACTATGAACTATGTAACAGTACTGTGAACTATGTAACAGTACTATGAACTATGTAACAGTACTATGAACTATGTAACAGTACTGTGAACCATGTAACAGTACTATGAACCATGTAACAGTACTATGAACCATGTAACAGTACTATGAACCATGTAACAGTACTATGAACCATGTAACAGTACTATGAACCATGTAACAGTACTATGAACCATGTAACAGTACTATGAACCATGTAACAGTACTATGAACCATGTAACAGTACTATGAACCATGTAACAGTACTATGAACCATGCAACAGTACTATGAACCATGTAACAGTACTATGAACCATGTAACAGTATTGACTATGAACCATGTAACAGTACTATGAACCATGTAACGGTACTATGAACCATGTAACAGTACTATGAACCATGTAACAGTACTATGAACCATGTAACAGTACTATGAACCATGTAACGGTACTATGAACCATGTAACGGTACTATGAACCATGTAACAGTACTATGAACCATGTAACAGTACTATGAACCATGTAACAGTACTATGAACCATGTAACAGTACTATGAACCATGTAACAGTACTGTGAACTATGTAACAGTGAACTATGTAACAGTACTATGAACCATGTAACAGTACTATGAACTATGTAACAGTACTATGAACCATGTAACAGTACTATGAACTATGTAACAGTACTATGAACCATGTAACAGTACTATGAACTATGTAACAGTACTATGAACCATGTAACAGTACTATGAACTATGTAACAGTACTATGAACCATGTAACAGTACTATGAACCATGTAACAGTACTATGAACCATGTAACAGTACTATGAACCATGTAACAGTACTATGAACCATGTAACAATACTATGAACCATGTAACAGTACTATGAACCATGTAACAGTACTATGAACCATGTAACAGTACTATGAACCATGTAACAGTACTATGAACCATGTAACAGTACAATGAACCATGTAACAGTACTATGAACCATGTAACAGTACTATGAACCATGTAACAGTACTATGAACCATGTAACAGTACTATGAACCATGTAACAGTACTATGAACCATGTAACAGTACTATGAACCATGTAACAGTACTATGAACCATGTAACAGTACTATGAACCATGTAACAGTACTATGAACCATGTAACAGTACTATGAACCATGTAACAGTACTATGAACCATGTAACAGTACTATGAACCATGTAACAGTACTATGAACCATGTAACAGTACTATGAACCATGTAACAGTACTATGAACCATGTAACAGTACTATGAACCATGTAACAGTACTATGAACTATGTAACAGTACTATGAACCATGTAACAGTACTATGAACCATGTAACAGTACTATGAACCATGTAACAGTACTATGAACCATGTAACAGTACTATGAACCATGTAACAGTACTATGAACCATGTAACAGTACTATGAACCATGTAACAGTACTATGAACCATGTAACAGTACTATGAACCATGTAACAGTACTATGAACCATGTAACAGTACTATGAACCATGTAACAGTACTATGAACCATGTAACAGTACTGTGAACTATGTAACAGTACTGTGAACTATGTAACAGTACTATGAACCATGTAACAGTACTATGAACTATGTAACAGTACTATGAACCATGTAACAGTACTATGAACTATGTAACAGTACTATGAACCATGTAACAGTACTATGAACTATGTAACAGTACTATGAACCATGTAACAGTACTATGAACCATGTAACAGTACTATGAACCATGTAACAGTACTATGAACCATGTAACAGTACTATGAACCATGTAACAGTACTATGAACCATGTAACAGTACTATGAACCATGTAACAGTACTATGAACCATGTAACAGTACTATGAACCATGTAACAGTACTATGAACCATGTAACAGTACTATGAACCATGTAACAGTACTATGAACCATGTAACAGTACTATGAACCATGTAACAGTACAATGAACCATGTAACAGTACAATGAACCATGTAACAGTACTATGAACCATGTAACAGTACTATGAACCATGTAACAGTACAATGAACCATGTAACAGTACTATGAACCATGTAACAGTACTATGAACCATGTAACAGTACTATGAACCATGTAACAGTACTATGAACCATGTAACAGTACTATGAACTATGTAACAGTACTATGAACTATGTAACAGTACTATGAACCATGTAACAGTACCTATGAACCATGTAACAGTACTATGAACCATGTAACAGTACTATGAACCATGTAACAGTACAATGAACCATGTAACAGTACTATGAACCATGTAACAGTACTATGAACCATGTAACAGTACTATGAACTATGTAACAGTACTATGAACCATGTAACAGTACTATGAACCATGTAACAGTACTATGAACCATGTAACAGTACTATGAACCATGTAACAGTACTATGAACCATGTAACAGTACTATGAACCATGTAACAGTACTATGAACCATGTAACAGTACTATGAACTATGTAACAGTACTATGAACCATGTAACAGTACAATGAACCATGTAACAGTACAATGAACCATGTAACAGTACAATGAACCATGTAACAGTACTATGAACCATGTAACAGTACTATGAACCATGTAACAGTACTATGAACCATGTAACAGTACTATGAACCATGTAACAGTACTATGAACCATGTAACAGTACTATGAACCATGTAACAGTACTATGAACCATGTAACAGTACTATGAACCATGTAACAGTACTATGAACCATGTAACAGTACTAGAACCATGTAACAGTACTATGAACCATGTAACAGTACTATGAACCATGTAACAGTACTATGAACCATGTAACAGTACTATGAACCATGTAACAGTACAATGAACCATGCAACAGTACTATGAACTATGTAACAGTACTATGAACCATGTAACAGTACTATGAACCATGTAACAGTACTATGAACCATGTAACAGTACTATGAACCATGTAACAGTACTATGAACCATGTAACAGTACTATGAACCATGTAACAGTACTATGAACCATGTAACAGTACTGAACCATAAACAGTACAATGAACCATGTAACAGTACTATGAACCATGTAACAGTACTATGAACCATGTAACAGTACTCATGAACCATGTAACAGTACTATGAACTATGTAACAGTACTATGAACTATACAACAGTACTATGAACTATGTAACAGTACTATGAACCATGTAACAGTACTATGAACCATGTAACAGCTTACTATGAACCATGTAACAGTACAATGAACCATGTAACAGTACTATGAACCATGTAACAGTACTATAACCATGTAACAGTACTATGAACTATGTAACAGTACCATGAACCATGTAACAGTACTATGAACCATGTAACAGTACTATGAACCATGTAACAGTACTATGAACTATGTAACAGTACTATGAACTATGTAACAGTACTATGAACTATACAACAGTACTATGAACTATGTAACAGTACTATGAACCATGTAACAGTACTATGAACCATGTAACAGTACTATGAACCATGTAACAGTACTATGAACCATGTAACAGTACTATGAACCATGTAACAGTACTATGAACCATGTAACAGTACTATGAACCATGTAACAGTACTATGAACTATGTAACAGTACTATGAACCATGTAACAGTACTATGAACCATGTAACAGTACTATGAACCATGTAACAGTACTATGAACCATGTAACAGTACTATGAACCATGTAACAGTACTATGAACCATGTAACAGTACTATGAACCATGTAACAGTACTATGAACCATGTAACAGTACTATGAACCATGTAACAGTACTATGAACTATGTAACAGTACTATGAACCATGTAACAGTACTATGAACCATGTAACAGTACTATGAACCATGTAACAGTACTATGAACCATGTAACAGTACTTTGAACTATGTAACAGTACTATGAACCACGTAACAGTACTATGAACCACGTAACAGTACTATGAACCACGTAACAGTACTATGAACCACGTAACAGTACTGTGAACCACGTAACAGTACTGTGAACCACGTAACAGTACTGTGAACCACGTAACAGTACTGTGAACCACGTAACAGTACTGTGAACTATGTAACAGTACTGTGAACCATGTAACAGTACTGTGAACCATGTAACAGTACTGTGAACCATGTAACAGTACTGTGAACTATGTAACAGTACTGTGAACTATGTAACAGTACTATGAACTATGTAACAGTACTGTGAACTATGTAACAGTGTGTATTCTACCTACAATCCGCTGTACCCTACGTACATAACTTCTGTAACATACATGGGTTTTAAAGGTGCTCATTGTTAAGTGGAAGCAGGATGTATTTTACTATAGTATAAAATATTCTATAATAATCTTAACTCTGTATGTGGGTATTTTTGGAACTGTGCAATTCCCTTCATTGAAACAATTTAATATTAGGATAATCTGTCTACGGCTTGTGTTGTCCGCGTTGAGACTCTGAGATATGGAACCACAGCCCTGGGTGCATAGTACCTATTAGCCTCGTGAGTCAGCTTATGGCAAATTGACGTGAAAAGTACAGTGGGGAGAACAAGTATTTGATACACTGCCGATTTTGCAGGTTTTCCTACTTACAAAGCATGTAGAGGTCTGTAATTTTTATCATAGGTACACTTCAACTGTGAGAGACGGAATCTAAAACAAAAATCCAGAAAATCACATTGTATGATTTTTAAGTAATTCATTTGCATTTTATTGCATGCCATAAGTATTTGATACATCAGAAAAGCAGAACTTAATATTTGGTACAGAAACCTTTGTTTGCAATTACAGAGATCATACGTTTCCTGTAGGTCTTGACCAGGCTTGCACACACTGCAGCAGGGATTTTGGCCCACTCCTCCATACAGACCTTCTCCAGATCCTTCAGGTTTCAGGGCTGTCGCACCTTTTAGCTCCCTCCAAAGATGTTCTATTGGGTTCATGTCACGATCGTCGTTAAGAGAGGAGGACCAAGGCGCAGCGTGATGAACGAGCATGTTTATTTATCATTAGCGATAAACACGGACAGTAAACAAAAACAACAAACGACTCGTAACGTCCTAGGTAACATAGACCAACACGGAACAAGAACCCACAACCACAAAGGGAAAAACAGACAGTATAAATATGGCTCTCAATCAGAGACAACCAGCCACAGCTGACACTCGTTGCCTCTGATTGGGAGTCACTAAGGCCAACATAGAAATAAACCAACTAGAACTCCCAACATAGAAATTCACCACATAGAAAGAACACACCCTGGCTCAACATATAGAGTCCCAGAGCCAGGGTGTTACAGTTCAGGTCTGGAGACTGGCTAGGCCACTCCAGGACCTTGACATGCTTCTTACGGAGCCACTCCTTATCAAATCAAATCAAATCAAATGTTATTGGTCACATGCGCCGAATACAACAGGTGCAGACATTACAGTGAAATGCTTACTTACAGCCCTTAACCAACAGTGCAATGTGCGGGGGCACCGGCTAGTTGAAGTAGTTGAAGTAATATGTACATGTGGGCAGAGTTAAAGTGACTATGCATAAATAATTAACAGAGTAGCAGCAGCGTAAAAGGATGGGGTGGGGGGGCAGTGCAAATAGTCAGGGTAGCCATGATTAGCTGTTCAGGAGTCTTATGCCTTGGGGGTAGAAGCTGTTGAGAAGTCTTTTGGACCTAGACTTGGTACTCCGGTACTGCTTGCCGTGCGGTAGCAGAGAGAACAGTCTATGACTAGGGTGGCTGGAGTCTTTGACAATTTTGAGGGCTTTCCTCTGACACCGCCTGGTATAGAGGTCCTGGATGGCAGGAAGCTTGGCCCCAGTGATGTACTGGGCCGTACGCACTACCCTCTGTAGTGCCTTGCGGTCGGAGGCCAAGCAGTTGCCATACCAGGCAGTGATGCAACCAGTCAGGATGCTCTCGATGGTGCAGCTGTAGAATTTTTTTGAGGATCTGAGGACCCATGCCAAATCTTTTCAGTCTCCTGAGGGGAATAGGCTTTGTCGTGCCCTCTTCACGACTGTCTTGGTGTGTTTGGACCATGATAGTTCGTTGGTGATGTGGACACCAAGGAACTTGAAGCTCTCAACCTGTTCCACTACAGCCCCGTCGATGAGAATGGGGGCGTGCTCAGTCCTCTTTTTTTTCCTGTAGTCCACAATCATCTCCTTAGTTGCCCTGGCTGTGTGTTTCGGGTCGTTGTCATGCTGGAAGACCCAGCTACGACCCATCTTCAATGCTCTTACTGAGGGAAGGAGGTTGTTGGCCAAGATCTCGCGATACATGGCCCCATCCATCCTCCCCTCAATACGGTGCAGTCGTCCTGTCCCTTTTGCAGAAAATCATCCCCAAAGAATGATGTTTCCACCTCCATGCTTCACGGTTGGGATGGTGTTCTTGGGGTTGTACTCATCCTTCTTCTTCCTCCAAACACGGCGAGTGGAGTTTAGACCAAAAAGCTCTATTTTTGTCTCATCAGACCACATGACCTTCTCCCATTTCTCCTCTGGATCATCCAGATGGTCATTGGCAAACTTCAGACGGGCCTGGACATGCGCTGGACATGCGCTGGCTTGAGCAGGGGGACCTTGCGTGCGCTGCAGGATTTTAATCCATGACGGCGTAGTGTGTTACTAATGGTTTTCTTTGAGACTGTGGTCCCAGCTCTCTTCAGGTCATTGACCAGGTCCTGCCGTGTAGTTCTGGGCTGATCCCTCACCTTCCTCATGATCATTGATGCCCCACGAGGTGAGATCTTGCATGGAGCCCCAGACCGAGGGTGATTGACCGTCATCTTGAACTTCTTCCATTTTCTAATAATTGCGCCAACAGTTTTTGCCTTCTCACCAAGCTACTTGCCTATTGTCCTGTAGCCCATCCCAGCCTTGTGCAGGTCTACAATTTTATCCCTGATGTCCTTACACAGCTCTCTGGTCTTGGGCATTGTGGAGAGGTTGGAGTCTGTTTGATTGAGTGTGTCTTTTATACAGGTAACGAGTTCAAACAGGTGCAGTTAATACAGGTAATGAGTGGAGAACAGGAGGGCTTCTTAAAGAAAAACTAACAGGTCTGTGAGAGCCGGAATTCTTACTGGTTGGTAGGTGATCAAATACTTATGTATTGCAATAAAATGCAAATGAATTACTTAAAAATCATACAATTTGATTTTCTGGATTTTTGTTTTAGATTCCGTCTCTCACAGTTGAAGTGTACCTATGATAAAAATTACAGACCTCTACATGCTTTGTAAGTAGGACAACCTGCAAAATCGGCAGTGTATCAAATACTTGTTCTCCCCACTGTATATATTTTTTTGCATTTTAGCTAACCCTAACTCTTCTCCTAACGTTAACCTAATTCTCCTAACCTGCTACATTAATTGTCCTAACCTACTGCGTAAATTCTGCTTACCTGCTACGAAATGTCAGTTTCGACAAAAGCTGTATCCCTTCTAGACAAAACCGCCTTGGTGCCCCCCCAAAAAAACAATGTATCTTCCCCCGCCAGGAAGGGCCGCAGCTTGAGTTCCAGAAAATAAATTATATATTGTAAAATAAATAAAAAAACCTGGTTATTAGCTATATCAGCCTGTTCCCTGCCGCTGTGGGGCAGCTGACAGGCTGCTGAAGGTGAATGTAAATACACTGAGTTCCCCCTGAGCGGCATTCCTCTGCAGCGCACAGATTACTTCCTGTTTAGATTGGGCACTGGATAGATAGATAGAGAAGACATGGAGTCAATCACACTGGCAACTATTAGTGTCAGTCTCACAGTATCCACAGCTCTTATGGTGGCAACTATTAGCGTCAGTCTCACAGTATCCACAGCTCTTATGGTGTCAACCATTAGTGTTAATTATCGGCAGCACGCAGATAATTGTCTAGCAATGAAGAGCATTGAAGAGAACGATCCTACCGAGAAGCGTTCAGTTCAGTGATGGTTGATTATTCATTTTTATAGAGGAAAGTGAAGACAGTAAAAGGGTGATGTCATTTTTTCGTTCGTTGTGCCGGCCAATGGGAAAGCTTTGAAGGAACGGTCTGAAAGGCGCGTTCATCCATGTTTGGTTGATCTTGATCATTACTGAAAGGGAAGTGAAGACACATAGCTATAGTTGATTAAAGAGAACATTGTTTTCAGAAAACCGATTACTATGTTTGGAAAATGGAGGTGAGATTAACCTTGGTTCCTCCATGAATCATCCAGCTCAGAGTAGAGCTTGTTGATGTGCCCAATTAGAACGCAGCATGCAGTTCTTCTACATTTGACATTTTAGTCATTTAGCAGATGCTCTTATCCAGAGCGACTTACAGTTAGTGAGTGCATACATTATTATAAAAAAATAAAAAAATAAAAATTCATACTGGCCCCCCGTGGGAATCGAACCCACAACCCTGGCGTTGCAAACGCCATGCTCTACCAACTGAGCTACATCCCTGCCGGCCATTCCCTCCCCTACCCTGGACGACGCCGCCCCCCCCATGGGTCACCCGGTCGCGGCCTGGATTCGAACCAGGATCTCTAGTGGCACAGCTAGCACTGCGATGCAGGACCACGCTATGAGAAGGGTATCACACAGTGGAATGGAAAACATTTCAATATCTTTGTTGGTTTCTTGTGAAAAACAAATATGAACCAAATTGTTTGTTTAGCAAGAGACTGTATGGGAAAGTAACTCATTATTTTTCTGGTACTTAGATTGTAAATTGCCCAGTGAAAAGAAAACCCTGACAGTGATTTTCTGTGGTGTATTATGACTGATATGCTAAACAGTGGGAAGTTTGTTTCCACAAACACAAAACAAAAGTCAGGCTAAAGTAGTTTCACATAATTGTCAGTGTTACTTAGTTATTGGCGTGGA
This sequence comes from Coregonus clupeaformis, assembly GCF_020615455.1. Lineage (NCBI taxonomy): Eukaryota > Metazoa > Chordata > Actinopteri > Salmoniformes > Salmonidae > Coregonus > Coregonus clupeaformis. The sequence goes on along the minus strand of NC_059207.1, from coordinate 7,202,182 downwards.
AGATCATACAACTCTGCGATACTAGATATCACTACAGAATCACCATTCTGAGATGTTACATTATGCATTGGAATTCAGTGTTTCCCCTGCTATCAGCAGACTGGGGTGGGGCTGCCATTCTGTTACCGCCCCCCCCTCCTCCCTTTCTTCATTGTTGGCAGCTGCCTTGACAACCTGAGTAAAGAGGAAAGCATCTATCTAAGAGACTTTGCATTTGGGTCCAATGTTTTCTTCTCATTAATCACTCTAAAGTATTTGAAGGCCAGAGACAAACTGCATGACAGTAATAGTATGAAAGGACTGTCTGTGTCGGTTTCTTTTTTAAGTGATGAATCTGTCATTCATTCATTACTATCTTCATTAATTATTATCATTTATTATTATTATGATTGTTATTATTATAATCTTCCTGTCTGTTGTCCCCCTCCAGATCAACATGTTTGTGGAAGGGTTCCATGATGCATTGCTGCTGTACGCTCTGGCGCTGCACGAAGCCATCAGAAACGGCCTCACCAAGAAGGACGGCGCAGAGATCACATATCGCATGTGGAACAGAACATTTGAAGGTAAAAAAAACAAAACAAAAAAACTCTTTGCTCCTTATTACATTTGAGTCCCAAATGGCACCCTATTCCAAATGGCACCCTATTCCAAATGGCACCCTATTCCAAATGGCACCCTATTCCCTACACAGTGATTCTGTCTGAGTGTAATATGGAGTGAGCAGCTAGTATCCCCAGCCCTGTTAACCAGAAAGTCATATCCCCAGCCCTGTTAACCAGAAAGTCATATCCCCAGACCTGTTAACTAGAAAGTCATATCCCCAGCCCTGTTAACCAGAAAGTCATATCCCCAGCCCTGTTAACCAGAAAGTCATATCCCCAGCCCTGTGAACCAGAAAGTCATATCCCCAGACCTGTTAACTAGGAAAGTAATATCCCCAGACCTGTTAACCAGAAAGTCATATCCCCAGCCCTGTGAACCAGAAAGTCATATCCCCAGACCTGTTAACTAGAAAGTAATATCCCCAGACCTGTTAACCAGAAAGTCATATCCCCAGCCCTGTTAACCAGAAAGTCATATCCCCAGCCCTGTTAACCAGAAAGTCATATCCCCAGCCCTGTGAACCAGAAAGTCATATCCCCAGACCTGTTAACTAGAAAGTAATATCCCCAGACCTGTTAACCAGAAAGTCATATCCCCAGACCTGTTAACCAGAAAGTCATATCCCCAGCCCTGTTAACCAGAAAGTCATATCCCCAGACCTGTTAACTAGAAAGTCATATCCCCAGACCTGTTAACTAGAAAGTCATATCCCCAGCCCTGTTAACCAGAAAGTCATATCCCCAGCCCTGTGAACCAGAAAGTCATATCCCCAGACCTGTTAACCAGAAAGTCATATCCCCAGCCCTGTTAACCAGAAAGTCATATCCCCAGCCCTGTGAACCAGAAAGTCATATCCCCAGCCCTGTTAACCAGAAAGTCATATCCCCAGACCTGTTAACCAGAAAGTCATATCCCCAGACCTGTTAACTAGAAAGTCATATCCCCAGCCCTGTGAACCAGAAAGTAATATCCCCAGCCCTGTTAACCAGAAAGTCATATCCCCAGCCCTGTTAACCAGAAAGTCATATCCCCAGACCTGTCATATCCCCAGCCCTGTTAACTAGAAAGTCATATCCCCAGCCCTGTGAACCAGAAAGTCATATCCCCAGCCCTGTTAACCAGAAAGTCATATCCCCAGCCCTGTTAACCAGAAAGTCATATCCCCAGCCCTGTTAACCAGAAAGTCATATCCCCAGCCCTGTTAACTAGAAAGTCATATCCCCAGACCTGTTAACCAGAAAGTCATATCCCCAGCCCTGTGAACCAGAAAGTCATATCCCCAGCCCTGTGAACCAGAAAGTCATATCCCAGAC
>NC_059207.1:6772763-6895263 GCF_020615455.1 Coregonus clupeaformis | reverse complement strand
TTAACGGCGGTTGGCATCGAATGTCAATGGTGCTTTACCGCCACGAGCTGGACGGGGGAATTGAATAAGAAACTAAAAAACCATTGCGTGAACGGGGGCAAACGATATCATACAAAATAAAACACGTCAACTAAGAAAACCCATCCCACTTCTTCAATCACAGTCCACTCCAAAATACATCCCTACACAGGCTCAGGGGCCTGTCACTTTAATAATGTGTACATAACTTGCATTACTCATCTCATATGACTATATACTGTATTTTATAATATTCTACTGTATCTTAGTCCATGCCGCTCTGTCATTGCTTGTCCATATATGTATATATTCTTAAATTCCATTCCTTACTGGTTTTGTGTGTATTGGGTATGTGTTGTGAAATTGTTAGATATTACTGCACTGTCGGAGCTAGAAGCACAAGCATTTCGCCACACCCGCAATAACATCTGCTAAACACGTGTATGTGACAAATAAAATGTGATTTGATTTGATGGTGGTACATTCACCGACAGGATTTCTTGCACGGCCTCAGCTGTGAAATCACAAAGACCCCAAAAACGTTCAGCGGCATTCACAATGATTCCAATTTTCTTAGACTTCTTCTCCGCTTGTGCTGTACAGTTTATGACCATTACAATAAATAATACAAAGTCCAGCTTTTTAACATGTCGCATTTCACGATCCCTGGGTTGATGGGAAACCTCCAGTGGTCCTGGTGGCTCTACTACCGTTGTCTTCCGCACCCCTCGTTCCTTCCAATCTTCTCACCGCCTCCAGATAGGAGATAGGCTGGACACTCCTTACCCTTCCCACCTCATTCTCCTTCACCCTAACATGGCACTCCTTACCCTTGCCACCTCATTCTCCTTCACCCTAACAGGGCACTCCTTACCCTTGCCACCTCATTCTCCTTCACCCTAACATGGCACTCCTTACCCTTGCCACCTCATTCTCCTTCACCCTAACAGGGCACTCCTTACCCTTGCCACCTCATTCTCCTTCACCCTAACAGGGCACTCCAGGAATTCAGGCGCATGTTCACCTCCACAGTGCTTCATCTGGCATATGATACTCTTCCCTTCTTGACACACGACCAAATCTTTTACATTGATGACACTGAAGGGGCTTGTGCACAAAAGCTCTTACAGGGTATCTCATGAATCCTAACTTTATATGAGAAGGGAGAGACTCTTCATCAAAGAACAGTAGTATGGATGACGTTAATTTATTTTTCTCCGTCCACCATACAGGTCAGTAGACATGCACCAACCACTCCATCGATGTCTTCAGTTATATCCTCTGCCTTTACTTCTTGTGTCACTCCAGAAATAACCCCCTTGATAGGCGCCCGGCTACGGAAATTCATACCGGAAACATTCCACTCCGATATTTTTTTTAAATCTTAAAACACGCTTATTCTGCTCTGCAGACACACAAAATATCTAAATAAGACCACTTCTTGTGACTCTCACTGACTCAACACTTTCCTCCAACACATTCCAGATTTTTCTGGAGACGTTAAAACGAATTTCCCAAGTAGCATTGATCCAAAACTCCGACTAAAAACCAGTCTAGTGCACATTCGTTCATCTTGACCATACATCGGCATATATTAATTTATGAACAGATATTTCAGATATAAATCAGTTTAATTTTATAAACATCTATGCGTTGTGCAGTTTTATATACAGTGCCTTCAGAAAGTATTCACACCCCTTGACCTTTCCCACCTTTTGTTGTGTTACAGCCTGAATTTTAAATGGATTAAATTGATATTGTTTGTCACTAGCAGGAAGTCCACACACCAGGGGCGTAGGCATGGGTGGGCCTGGGTGGGCCTGGGTGGGCCCACCCACACCCACTGGGGAGCCAGGCCATGCCAGGCCCACCCAATCAGATTGAGTAAAAAAATGCTCATTTTAATACTCATTTAAAAAATATATACAGTGGGGGAAAAAAGTATTTAGTCAGCCACTAATTGTGCAAGTTCTCCCACTTAAAAAGATGAGAGAGGCCTGTAATTTTCATCATAGGTACATGTCAACTATGACAGACAAAATGAGAAAAAAAAATCCAGAAAATCACATTGTAGGATTTTTTATGAATTTATTTGCAAATTATGGTGGAAAATAAGTATTTGGTCAATAACAAAAGTTTCTCAATACTTTGTTATATACCCCTTGTTGGCAATGACACAGGTCAAACGTTTTCTGTAAGTCTTCACAAGGTTTTCACACACTGTTGCTGGTATTTTGGCCCATTCCTCCATGCAGATCTCCTCTAGAGCAGTGATGTTTTGGGGCTGTCGCTGGGCAACACGGACTTTCAACTCCCTCCAAAGATTTTCTATGGGGTTGAGATCTGGAGACTGGCTAGGCCACTCCAGGACCTTGAAATGCTTCTTACGAAGTCACTCCTTCGTTGCCCGGGAGGTGTGTTTGGGATCATTGTCATGCTAAAAGACCCAGCCACGTTTCATCTTCAATGCCCTTGCTGATGGTAGGAGGTTTTCACTCAAAATCTCACGATACATGGCCCCATTCATTCTTTCCTTTACACGGATCAGTCGTCCTGGTCCCTTTGCAGAAAAACAGCCCCAAAGCATGAAGTTTCCACCCCCATGCTTCACAGTAGGTATGGTGTTCTTTGGATGCAACTCAGCATTCTTTGTCCTCCAAACACGATGAGTTGAGTTTTTACCAAAAAGTTATATTTTGGTTTCATCTGACCATATGACATTCTCCCAATCCTCTTCTGGATCATCCAAATGCACTCTAGCAAACTTCAGACGGGCCTGGACTTAAGCAGGGGGACACGTCTGGCAAAGCAGGATTTGAGTCCCCTGGCGGAGTAGTGTGTTACTGATGGTAGGCTTTGTTACTTTGGTCCCAGCTCTCTGCAGGTCATTCACTAGGTCCCCCCCGTGTGGTTCTGGGATTTTTGCTCACCGTTCTTGTGATCATTTTGACCCCACGGGGTGAGATCTTGCGTGGAGCCCCAGATCGAGGGAGATTATCAGTGGTCTTGTATGTCTTCCATTTCCTAATAATTGCTCCCACAGTTGATTTCTTCAAACCAAGCTGCTTACCTATTGCATATTCAGTCTTCCCAGCCTGGTGCAGGTCTACCATTTTGTTTCTGGTGTCCTTTGACAGCTCTTTGGTCTTGACCATAGTGGAGTTTGGAGTGTGACTGTTTGAGGTTGTGGACAGGTGTCTTTTATACTGATAACAAGTTCAAACAGGTGCCATTAATACAGGTAACGAGTGGAGGACAGAGGAGCCTCTTAAAGAAGAAGTTACAGGTCTGTGAGAGCCAGAAATCTTGCTTGTTTGTAGGTGACCAAATACTTATTTTCCACCATAATTTGCAAATAAATTCATTAAAAATCCTACAATGTGATTTTCTGGATTTTTTTTCCTCAATTTGTCTGTCATAGTTGACGTGTACCTATGATGAAAATGACAGGCCTCTCTCATCTTTTTAAGTGGGAGAACTTGCACAATTGGTGGCTGACTAAATACTTTTTTTCCCCACTGTATATATTAAAAATTAAATGCTGAAAGGTCTTGAGTCAATAAGTATTCAACCCCTTTGTTATGGCAAGTCTAAATAAGTTCAGAAGTACAAATTGGCTTAACAAGTCACATAATAAGTTGCATGGAATCATTCTGTGAGCAATAATAGTGTTCAACATGATTTTTGAAATACTACCTCATCTCTGTACCCAACACATACATTCATCTGTAAAGTCCCATAGTCAAGCAGTGAATTTCAAACACAGATTTAACCACAAAGACCAGGGAGGTTTTCTAATGCCTCGCAAAAAATGGCACCTATTGGTATATTGGTTAAATAAAAGAAAAACAGACATTGAATGTCCCTTTGAGCATGGTGAAGTTATTTATTACACTTTGGATGTTGTATCAATACACCCAGTCACTACAAAGATACAGGAGTCCTTCCTACCTCAGTTGCCAGAGAGGAAGGAAACCGCTCAGGGATTTCACCATGAGGCCAATGGTGACTTTAAAACAGTAACAGAGTTTAAAATGTGGCAGAGCAATTAACTTTTTGTCCTGAATACAGAGCCCTGCAAAATGACCTCCAGCAGGCCACAAATGTGCATGTGTCTGCTCAAACGGTCAGAAACAGACTCCATGAGGGTGGTATGAGGGCCCGACATCCACAGGTGGGGGTTGTGCTTACAGCCCAACACCGTGCAGGATGTTTGGCATTTGCCAGAGAACACCAAGATTGGCAAATTCGCCACTGGCGCCCTGTGCTCTTCACAGATGAAAGCAGGTTCACACTGAGCACATGTGACAGACGTGACAGAGTCTGGAGACGCCGTGGAGAACGTTCTGCTGCCTGCAACATCCTCCAGCATGACCGGCTTGGCGGTGGGTCAGTCATGGTGTGGGGTGGCATTTCTTTGGGGGGCCGCACAGCCCTCCAATTAGGTACCGAGATGAGATCCTCAGACCCCTTGTGAGACCATATGCTGGTGCGGTTGGCCCTGGGTTCCTCCTAATGCAAGACAATGCTAGACCTCATGTGGCTGGAGTGTGTCAGCAGTTCCTGCAAGAGGAAGGCATTGATGCTATGGACTGGCCCGCCCGTTCCCCAGACCTGAATCCAATTGAGCACATCTGGGACATCATGTCTCGCTCCATCCACCAACGCCACGTTGCACCACAGACTGTCCAGGAGTTGGCGGATGCTTTAGTCCAGGTCTGGGAGGAGATCCATCAGGAGACCATCCGCCACCTCATCAGGAGCATGCCCAGGCGTTGTAGGGAGGTCATACAGGCACGTGGAGGCCACACACACTACTGAGCCTCATTTTGACTTGTTTTAAGGACATTACATCAAAGTTGGATCAGCCTGTAGTGTGGTTTTCCACTTTAATTTTGAGGGTGACTCCAAATCCAGACCTCCATGGGTTGATAAATTTGATTTCCATTGATAATTTTTGTGTGATTTTGTTGTCAGCACATTCAACTATGTAAAGAAAAAAGTATTTAATAAGATTATTTCATTCATTCAGATCTAGGATGTGTTATTTTAGTGTTCCCTTTATTTTTTTGAGCAGTGTATTATGGGTATCCTTGTAATCGTTATGGACTGGAGTTTTTCATGCTACCATTTTTTACGGAATGGAGCTAAGCACATGCAAAATCCTAGAGGAAAACCTGATTCAGTCTACTTTCCACCAGACACTGGGAGATTAATTGACGTTTCAGCAGGACAATAACCTAAAACACAAGCCAAATCAACACTGGAGTTGCTTACCAAGAAAACAGTGAATGTTCCTGAGTGGCCGAGGTACAGTTTTGACTTAAATCTACTTGAAAATCTATGGCAAGACTTGAAAATGGTTGTCTAGCAATAATCAACAACCAACTTGACAGAGCTTGAAGAATTCTGAAGAGAATAATGGGCAAATGTTGCACAATCCAGGTGTGGAAAGTTCTTAGAGACTTAGAAAGACTCACAGCTCTAATCGCTGCCAAAAGTGCTTCTACAAATTATTGACTCAGGGGTGTGAATCCATTTTCAATTCAGGCTGTATCGCAACAAAATGTGGAATACGTTAAATAAATAGGGGTTTGAACACTTTTTGCAATGCAAATAGTCCGGGTAGCAATTTGATTAGCTGTTCAGGAGTCTTATGGTTCGGGGGTAGAAGCTGTTAAGAAGCCTTTTGGACCTAGACTTGGCGCTCCGGTACCGCTTGCCGTGCGGTAGCAGAGAGAACAGTCTATGACTAGGGTGGCTGGAGTCTTTGGCAATTTTTAGGGCCGTCCTCTGACAACGCCTGGTATAGAGGTCCTGGATGGCAGGAAGCTTGGCTCCACTGATGTACTGGGTTGTACGCACTACACTTTGAGGATCTGAGGACCCATGCCAAATCTTTTCAGTCTCCTGAGGGGGAATAGGCTTTGTCGTGCCCTCTTCACGACTGTCTTGGTGTGTTTGGACCATGATAGTTTGTTGGTGATGTGGACACCAAGGAACTTGAAGCTCTCAACCTGCTCCACTACAGCCCCGTCAATGAGAATGGGGGCGTGCTCTGTCCTCCTTTTCCTGTAGTCCACAATCATCTCCTTTGTCTTGATCACGTTGAGGGAAAGGTTGTTATCCTGGCACCACATGGCCAGGTCTCTGACCTCCTCCCTATAGGCTTTCTCATCGTTGTCGGTGATCAGGCCTACCACTGTTGTGTTGTCGGCAAACTTAATGATGGTGTTGGAGTCGTGCCTGGCCATGCAGTCATGGGTGAACAGGGAGTACAGGAGGGGTCTGAGCACGCACCCCTGAGGGGCCCCCATGTTGAGGATCAGCGTGGCAGATGTGTTGTTACCTACCCTTACCACTTGGGGGCGGCCCATCAGGAAGTCCAAGATCCAGTTGCAGAGGGAGGTGTTTAGTCCCAGGGTCCTTAGCTTAGTGATGAGCTTTGAGGGCGCTATGGTGTTGTGCATCAGATGGTTGTGTTGTTTCTGTTTGACTGTCTTTATAAAAAATAAAAACATATAAAATAAAAGTGATACTAAACTTACATACCATGCACAATTTTGACATAGTGGAAGATACAGTGCCTTCAGAAATATATATATTTTTAAATCAATTTTAGAATAAGGCTGTAACCTAACAAAATGTGGAAAAGGTCAAGGGGTCTGAATACTTTCCCGAAGGCGCTGTACGTACTGAATTTATACTGTTTTTCATACTAAGCTGGACCAAGGTATTTGTTGCTTTTGCACATATTTGTTCATTGGTTTGTCAGTTGATAGGTCAGTTCACTGGTTTTGCAATATATTGATGCCATTGATGGTCCTCTGTAGTTCAGCTGGTAGAGCACGGCGCTTGTAACGCCAAGGTAGTGGGTTCGATCCCCGGGACCACCCATACACAAAAACAAAAAAAATGTATGCATCCAATGACTGTAAGTCGCTTTGGATAAAAGCGTCTGCTAAATGGCTTATTATTATTATTGATTGAAAGACTAAGAATGGGATGCATGCAAAATGTATATTTTGTCACGCTGGATGTTTGAAATATGAGTAGGTATGATGAATCGAGTCATGCTTCTTCATTAGTGGAATAAAAGACAATTAGCACTTGAATGTTGTAAAGAAATACTGTGTGTAAATACTGGAGTGATCTATTATTTTTATAAAATTGTTCATAGACCAATTTTTGATACTGCATTCATGTGTATAGGCTGTAAATACATTGAAATTAAGTTGTTTTCAAGTCGTTGAACCGAACGCAGACGGAATTCTTTGTATAGTCGTCTTTTCGATGACCTGAAAAATACGCTGATGATTACTCACAGTGGTTTAGAACTACTGCTACATTTCACCCCATTTGACCTCCACTCTCTGTAGAGACCTCTCACAGTCCACTCTCTGTAGAGACCTCTCACAGTCCACTCTCTGTAGAGACCAATCACAGTCCACTCTCTGTAGAGACCTCTCACAGTCCACTCTCTGTAGAGACCAATCACAGTCCACTCTCTGTAGAGACCTATCACAGTCCACTCTCTGTAGAGACCTATCACAGTCCACTCTCTGTAGAGACCTCTCACAGTCCACTCTCTGTAGAGACCAATCACAGTCCACTCTCTGTAGAGACCAACCACAGTCCACTCTCTGTAGAGACCAACCACAGTCCACTCTCTGTAGAGACCAACCACAGTCCACTCTCTGTAGAGACCAATCACAGTCCACTCTCTGTAGAGACCTCTCACAGTCCACTCTCTGTAGAGACCTCTCACAGTCCACTCTCTGTAGAGACCTATCACAGTCCACTCTCTGTAGAGACCTCTCACAGTCCACTCTCTGTAGAGACCTATCACAGTCCACTCTCTGTAGAGACCTCTCACAGTCCACTCTCTGTAGAGACCTATCACAGTCCACTCTCTGTAGAGACCTATCACAGTCCACTCTCTGTAGAGACCAATCACAGTCCACTCTCTGTAGAGACCTATCACAGTCCACTCTCTGTAGAGACCAACCACAGTCCACTCTCTGTAGAGACCAACCACAGTCCACTCTCTGTAGAGACCTATCACAGTCATTGCAGCATTGTGACCAACTGGGGTTCGAACCTGAGTCTCCTGCTATTCACATGACTGTTAGCCCACTGAGCTAAAGACGTCTTCAGCTCTGCAGGCAAGTGGAAGCTGCATTAGGGCAGGACAGCTCGTGATAATGGCTAGAACGGATCGACTGGAATGGCATCACCATGGAAACCATGTGTTTGATGTATTTTATACCATTCCACAGATTCCGCTCCAGCCATTATCACGAGCCCATCCTCCCCAACCATTCCACTGACTCCGCTCCAGCCATTATCACGAGCCCATCCTCCCCAACCATTCCACTGACTCCCCTCCAGCCATTACCACGAGCCCATCCTCCCCAACCATTCCACTGACTCCGCTCCAGCCATTATCACGAGCCCATCCTCCCCAACCATTCCACTGACTCCCCTCCAGCCATTACCACGAGCCCATCCTCCCCAACCATTCCACTGACTCCGCTCCAGCCATTACCACGAGCCCATCCTCCCCAACCATTCCACTGACTCCGCTCCAGCCATTATCACGAGCCCATCCTCCCCAACCATTCCACTGATTCCGCTCCAGCCATTATCACGAGCCCATCCTCCCCAACCATTCCACTGACTCCGCTCCAGCCATTATCACGAGCCCATCCTCCCCAACCATTCCACTGACTCCGCTCCAGCCATTACCACGAGCCCATCCTCCCCAACCATTCCACTGACTCCGCTCCAGCCATTACCACGAGCCCATCCTCCCCAACCATTCCACTGACTCCGCTCCAGCCATTACCACGAGCCCATCCTCCCCAACCATTCCACTGACTCCGCTCCAGCCATTATCACGAGCCCATCCTCCCCAACCATTCCACTGACTCCGCTCCAGCCATTACCACGAGCCCATCCTCCCCAATTAAGGTACCACCAACCTCCTGTGGTACAAGTTGCTACAATACTTTTGTAAGAGAAAAATATAACCACATGATGGTGTTAATTTCCTTATAATAGTCAGACACAATGCATAGATACATTTCCTATAAATAGTCTATAATTTAATATTATGGCCCAGTCAGTCGACCTTGAGGGAAAAAAAAATCATAGGCCTAGTAGAACTACAATTCCCATGTATATCTACGTGTACCGCGCATGTGCGCCTGGTCCAGTTCCTGGTCCGACCTTCTCATATAAATACGCAGGGTTACGAGTCAAGAGTTCGTCAGAGAATACGAACCCAATGATTCCTATATGTCCAGTGGTCTCCTTCACCTATGGTGAGTGAACGTTAATGACAACGATTAAATAGATAGCAAGACTATCAATTAATAATTGATAACATTTTACGGGGGGAAAGCTGTGGTTGGTCGGCGTGTCCTTGAGGTGCTCTTTCTGTAAACGAGGGTCTTGCTTCGAACAGTAACGTTAGCTAGCTAGCTAACCAGCGCTAGCCTACTGTTCAACCTCGGTGTATCTGTCCCTTTTTTTCTGCAGTGCCCAGCCGGCTTGGTGAAGATGCCAAAATGGCTACCGGCAACTACTTTGGATTTACCCACGGTGCTGCTGCACAGTACAGGTAAGAGGAGTTGACTCCTTGGAATTGGTTTTGGAAATTATGCGATCCGTCACCGCGGGAGCCCAATTTTAAAGGACGCTCGGTGCTATCAGGGATCCTTGGGACTTCCCTACCCGTAAACATTATACTTCAATGGGGGGGAGAATAGGCACGTCCCAGGGATCCCGGAACAACACCCCCCAATTTCCTGTCCTAGATTGGAAATGCACGTTTAGGTTCCACCTCCCATTTTTTATTTTAAAGGTTACTTATACATATTCAACAATTGGTTGTGGGAATTTACACATGGAGTTAATAAACATCAACAAATGGTGCACTGACAGCTGTCAGTGTAGCTAGCATGTTAACCTTAGCTAGCTAGCCATCTTGCTAACATTATCTAGTTAATGTTATCTGTTGCTGTTTTTTTAATTTTAATTTTTTTACTACATCGCATTCACGAGATTATCCAGCTGCTTCTGGAGCTGGATTTGTTATAAGCATTGATTTAGGGAGAACTTTGTCACCGATGGAAACCACTGGCATAGCTTTGAATTTGCTATCTATTGTTATCTCCACAAAGTTTTGGCATCTTCCATAAATTGGGTCCGTGAATCCGCCAGTTTATGCTTGATCCGAAAATGTGGTCAGAGGCTTCATATGGAGGGTGTGAGCAGAGCATGCAGAGGACAAATCGGTCTCTGTACCGAATCGCCCACATGTTGTAACAATGCGGAGGGCTCGGTGAGCTCCGCATTGACATGATTGGTTGATGGTAGGTGGGGCGGCAGGTCCAGTGTAAACACACTCACTTCCTTGACAACAGCTCTGCTCGGTGACTTCTGCAGAGGCCGTATCGCAGTAAATGCTGTACAGCCACTGCAGACAAAGATTGACCATGAAAAGCATTCAACTTTGCAGCGGTTTCTGATTAATAAATAATAATAAGCCATTTAGCAGACGCTTTTATCCAAAGCGACTTAGTCATGCGTGCATACATTTTTGTGTATGGGTGGTCCCGGGGATTGAACCCACTACCTTGGCGTTACAAGCGCCGTGCTCTACCAGCTGAGCTACAGAGGACCAATGCAATGCTGGTTGGTGGTAACATTCAAATAAAACCCAGCTAGGCAGAGATTATTTTATGTCATATCATAGGAATAGACCTGGCATTTTCACGAAGTGGGCAGTTCAGATTCGTCACTTCAAGCCCAAATATACATCTTACTTTGACTAAAACAATGACTTATTGACTTCAATCGTTGTGCAACATCATGGGTAAGCTCTGGCCAGTGTCTTTCAGCTCGAAAAATTTGATTTCTGCTGGTGTGGGCGTTTTTTAATGTTTTCCAGCTGTTCTGATACCCCGTAGCGAGGTTGCTATTGTTTCAGGTTGGGGGAGGTAATACTAGCTAGTAGCTAGGTGTTCTGCAGAGCAGACATCTGCAAGTGGCTGGTGCGGAAGCTTGCTAACGATAAGTGGAGGTGTTCTAATAGTTAGCTATCAAATGGCAAGATGTTAAAGTAAGCGTTGCAAGTAAGCATTCCACTGCTCCTTTTTATACCTACTGTAAAGTGAATACGTGATGAATACATTTTGAATTGTATTGAGATGGCTATTCAGCTAAAGTTGGCGATCTACTTTGCAAGCAGTTTGATTTGAGAACTGTTTAGCTAGTGAAAGCTGCAACTGTTTTGACATTTGTTTACAGTAGCTAGCTACTAGGCAATCGAATAAATCCTAAATATACAGTGCCTTGCAAAAGGAGCCTTGGATTTCTTCACATTTTAGTTTTGCAAAGTGGCATTTAATTGGCATTTTTTTTGTCAACAATCTACACAAAATACTGTCCGTGGAAGAATGATTTAACTCTTAAAATGTAGTTGTTGCATAACTATTTGGCCCCTTTGTTTAGGCAAGCCTAAATTATACTGAACAACTATATAAACGCAACATGTAAAGAATTTTTCCATATGCACAAAAAGCGTATTTCTCATTTTGTGCACAAATTTGTTTACATCCCTGTTAGTGAGCATTTATCCTTTGCCAAGATAATCCATCCACCTGACAGGTGTGGCATATCAAGAAGCTGATTAAACAGCATGATCATTACACAGGTGCACCTTGTGCTGGGGACAATAAAAGGCCACTCTAAATGAGCAGTTTTGTCACACAACACAATGCCACTGACGTCTCAAGTTTTGAGGGAGCGTGCAATTGGCATATGACTGCAGGAATGTCCACCAGAGCTGTTGCCAGATAATTGAATGTTCAACTCTACCATAAGCCGCTTCCAACGTTATTTTAGAGAATTTGGCAGGACGTCCAACCGGCCTCACAACCGCAGACCACGTGTAACCACGCCAGCCCAGGACCTCCCCATCCGGCTTCTTCACCTGCAGGACCGTCTGAGACCAGCCACCCGGACAGTTGCTGAAACTGGGTTTGCACAACTGAAGAATGTCTGAACAAACCGTCAGAAACCATCTCAGGGAAGCTCATCTGCGTGCTCGTCGTCCTCACCAGGGTCTTGACCTGACTGCAGTTCTGTGTCGTAACCGACATCAGTGGGCAAATGCTCACCTTCAATGGCGACTGGCACGCTGGAGAAGTGTGCTCTTCACGGATTAATCCCGGTTTCAACTGTACCAGGCAGATGGCGTCGTGTGGGCGAAAGGTTTGCTGATGTCAACGTTGTGAACAGAGTGCCCCATGGTGAGGTTATGGTAAGGGTAGGCATAAGCTACGGACAACGAACACAATTGCAATTTATCGATGGCAATTTGAATGCTCAGAGACCCGTGACGAAATCCAGAGCCCCATTGTCGTGCCCTTCATCTGCCGCCATCGCCTCATGTTTCAGCATGATGATGCACGGCCACATGTCGCAAGGATCTGTACTCAAACCTGGAAGCTGAAAATGTCCCAGTTCTTCAATGGCCTGCATACTGCCCAGACATGTCACCCATTGAATGTTTGGGATGCTCTGGATCGACGTGTAAAACAGCATGTTCCAGTTCCCACCAATATCCAGCAATTTTGGGACAAAATTCCACAGGCAACTCTATGCAAAGGATACGTCTCGCTGCACGAGGCAAATGGTGGTCACAGATACTGACTGGTTTTCTAATCCACACCTTTAAGGTATCTGTGACCAACCGATGCATATCTGTATTCCCAGCCATGTGAAATCTATAGATTAGTGCCTAATGAATTTATTTCAACTGTCAGATTTTCAGCAAAAGTTTTTTGTTCAGGAATACTGGCCTAATAATAGGTTGACATTATTTCATTTGTTTATTGAAATTCTACACGTTTTTGCTAATTTATAAAAATGTAGTAACTAAAATCTAGTCGCTGCATAAATATTCACCCCTTTTTGTTTAGGCAAGCCTAAATTAGTTCAGGAGTCAAATCTGTCTTAATCACATAAGTTACCATGACTTACTCTGTGTGAAATAACAGGGGTTAACATGATTTTCTAACGACTAACCCTTCCTCTGTCCCCCATACATACAACATCTGTAAGGTCCCTCATTCAAGTATTGAATTTCAAGCACCGACTCAACTACAAAGACCAGGAAGCTTTTTGAACGCCTTGTAAAGAAGGGCAGTGATTGGTAGATGGGTCACAATAACAAATCAGACATTGAATATGCACCACATGACCAAAAGTATGATATTGGGCGATTTTTAGGACTGGCTTGCAGTTCCAATTCAAATATTTTTGATGGGGTTGAGGTTAGGGCTCTGTGCAGGCCAGTCAAGTTCTTCCACACCAATCTCGACAAACCATTTCTGTATGGACCTCGCTTTGTGCACGGGGGCATTGTCATGCTGAAACGGGAAAGGGCCTTCCCCAAACTGTTGCTACAAAGTTGGAAGCACAGAATCGTCTAGAATGTCATTGAATGCTGTAGCGTTAAGATTTCCCTTCACTGGAACTTAGAGCCCAATACATTATTCCTCCTCCACCAAACTTTCCAGTTGGCACTATGCTTTCGGACAGGTAGCGTTCTCCTGGCATCCGCCAAACCCAGATTCATCCGTCGGACTGCCAGATGGTGAGACCTGGAGCTGTGTGCTCCATTTGTATACACGTCATCAACGGGTGTGGCTGAAATAGCAGAATCCACTAATTTTGGAGGGATATATATATCTAGTGTATAAAGTGTCTTTTTTTTAAGCATCATGGTCAAGTTTAATAATTGTGCTATGTATTAAACCACCCAGACAGATCAAAGATGGTCGTTCTTCTGAACTGAGCTGCGGGACAGGAAGGAAACTGCTCAGGCATGTTACCATAAAGGCCGTTTGGTGATTTTTAAAACCGCTACAGAGTTCAATGCTGTTATGGGAGAACTGAGAATGGATCAACATTGTAGTGTCTCCACAATAATGACCTAAATGACAGAGTGAAAAGAAGAATACAAATATACAGAATAAAAATATTCCAAGTACTGCTTCAAGGCATTGAAGTAATACTGCAAAAAAACACACAAAGGAATACACTTTTTGGCCTAAATGCAAAGCCTTATGTTTGGGGGCAGATCCAACACATCACATCACTGAGTAACTGCTGCCTTATTTTTAAGCATGGTGGTGTCTGAATCATGTTATGGGTATGCTTGACATCAGCAAATACTGGGGAGTTTTTCAGGAATAAAGCAACAGGATGGAGATTAGCAAAAAAAAAAAATGTAATGGCCAAATATTTCCCAATCCAGTTGTGTAAAGCACTTTGTAGACTTACCCAAGAAGAGACACCGCTGTAATTGATGCTAAAGGTGTTGCTAACATGTATTGACTCAGGGAGCTGAATACTTATCTAATCAAGATATACAGTGCATTCGGAAAGTATTCAGTCCCCTTGACTTTTTCCACATTTTGTTATGTTACAGCCTTATTCTAAAATGGATAACATTTAATGTTTTCCTCATCAATCTACACGCAATACTCCATAATGACCAAGCGAAAACAGGTTTTTAGAAATTAAAAAACAGATACCTTATTTACATAAGTATTCAGACCCTTTGCTATGAGACTCGAAATTGAGCTCAAGTGCATCTTGTTTCCATTGATCATCCTTGATGTTTCTACAACTTGATTGGAGTCCACCTGTGGTAAATTCAATTGATTGGACATGATCTGGAAAGGCACACACTGGTCTATATAAGGTCCCACAGTTGACAGTGCATGTCAGAGCAAAAACCAAGCCATGAGGTCGAAGGAATTGGAACCACCAAGACTCTTCTTAGAGCTGGCTGCCTGGCCAAAATTAGCAAAATTGGGAGAAGGGCCTTGGTCAGGGAGGTGACCAAGAAACAGATGGTCACTCTGACAGAGCTCTAGAGTTCCTCTGTGGAGATGGTTGTCCTTCTGGAAGGTTCTCCCATCTCTGCAGCACTCCACCAATCAGGCCTTTTATGGTAGAGTGGCCAGATGGTAGCCAATCCTCAGTAAACGCACATGACGGCCCACTTGGAGTTTGCCAAAAGGCAGCTAAAGGACTCTCAGACCATGAGAAACAAGATTATCTGGTCTGATGAAACCAAGATTGAACTCTTTGGCCTGAATGCCAAGCGTTACGTCTGGAGGAAACCTGGCACCATCCCTACGGTGAAGCATGGTGGTGGCAGCATCATGCTGTGGGGATGTTTTTCAGTGGCAGGGACTGGAAGACTAGTCAGGATCGAGGGAAAGATGAACAGAGCGAAGTATAGAGAGGGCTTTGATGAGAACCTGCTCCAGAGCGCTCAGGACCTCAGACTGGGGCGAAGGTTCACCTTCCAACAGGACCCCGACCCTAAGCACACAGCCAAGACATCGCAGGAGTGGCTTCGGGACAAGTCTTTGAATGTCCTTGAGAGGCCCAGCCAGAGCCCGGACTTGAACCCGATCTAACATCTCTGGAGAGACCTGAAAATAGACGTGCAGCGACGCTCCCCATCCAACCTGACAGAGCTTGAGAGGATCTTCAGAGAAGAATGGGAGAAACTCCCCAAATACAGGTGTGCCAAGCTTGTAGCGTCATACCCAAGAAGACTCGAGGCTGTAATCGCTGCCAAAGGTGCTTCAACAAAGTACTGAGGAAAGGGTTTCAATACTTATGTAAATGTCATATTTCAGAATATTTTTTTATAGATTTGCAAATATATCTAAACTTGTTTTTGTGTGTAGAGTTGAGAGAAAATAACAATTAAATACATTTTATAATAAGGCTGTAATGTAACAAAATGTGGAAAAGTTAAGTCTGAATACTTTCCGACTGCACTGTATTAGTGTTTTTTTTATTTAGCAACAACTAGATGAGTTATTTAATTTGTATTAATCTTTTATATAATTTCTTCCACTTTTGACATTTAGCATATTTTGTGTAGATTGAAATTGATTGTCAATTCTCACTTTAACACAAAATGTCAAATCTAAGCTGTCTTAATAATTGTTCTAAGACACTGTATCTTGCTGTCACCTTATCGTACATTAAACCTACCAAAAACACAGCTAGTCTAGAGGTGTGGATTTCCCTTCTGATTCATTTTGGTCTTGTCAGAAGAGCTGTGGTTTTGGACTCCCCCAGAAGGCATTTTGGTATCAGTATTATTCTAGCATATTGTCTGTGTATTAACCTACTGTTCCTTTATGAAATGCCCTGACATGGTCTGCTGTGCACAGTGAATGATTTGTATCCAAAACAACTTTGGTCGACAGTCTAGATGGCTGTTGTTGTACCAAGAGGATTGTGCCGTTAACCCATAAACACACAACCGTATTTACAAGGAAAAACAGTTTTAGGCCTATATTTAGTTGATAACGTTTCATTTACATTTTAGTTGTGGGGTGCTGTTCTTCTAAAAAAAAATGTTTTTCAGAGCAATTTTCCTCTTGTCTGTTTTTGAAATGCATGGAAAGCACATTTCCTGTAGCAGCAGCTTAGAGGTCATTGATGGAAAGCCAAGACTATTCTTCATGGCATTAACAGGCAGAGCATGGTGCCTCTTTCTGCCCCGTCAGCTTGCTGGCCACCAGACAAAACTCCATTGCCAACCCCGCCCCCCTTTCCTCTGTTGTCAGAGAGACCAACAGTGTGAAATCGTCCATAAGGAAATTAATAGGACAACGATACATTTTGTGTATAAAACTTTATAATTTCAAGTGACACAGATCGCTAATTTAAGCATTTATCTATCCGTTTTCCAGATTATGTTAAACCAGAAAAGGAAATGTGCTATTTTACTAACTGAGTCCGGCTTTACCTATGAGGAATCGGCACCAAACTACTTCTGACTAATTATCGGAGTTTCTCGACAGAATTTTATCCGACAGAATTGAGGGGGTCTGGCGTTTATGAAGTGAGTCGGCGTAACATTTTGCAGCTGTGATATGATGTGGTGTGAGTTGGAGCTGGTCTTCAAACTGTTCCATCTATTTTTGTACAAACTTGTAAACAAGACAATCCTACGGTGTTTGTGGATTTCATGTGGACCTAGTTTGGAGTTCATGACCAAAATGCGGTCTAGGTTACTCCATGTCTCTGCTACTTTGCAGTTGGCTGTTTGGGATCAGGAATGACTGAAACGTAGGATTTTTTAAAATGCTAAATCCACCTCTTATGTGGTGTGACGACAACGTCTGTTTTTGTTTCATCTTTTACTTATGCGTTTTCTGCACAGCTGCTTGCATCCCACAAATCTCACCCACGTGATTTGGAGTTGACTTCATGGTCTTCAAGGCATAGGAAGTAGTTCACTCGCCTTGTTACTCCAGGCCTCATCCTCGGACTGTTGTAATGTAACCAATATCTGTAAACCGTCCGAGTGTTGCCTTTAAAAAACAATATTTTACATGTTATTAGGATCCCCATTAGATGTTGCTAAAGCAGCAGCAACTCTTCCTGGGGTCCACATGAAACATGACATAATACAGAACATTTTAATAGACAAGGACAGAACTACACAGAGCTCCAAAAGTATTGTGACAGTGACACATTTGTGCTCTGTACTCCAGCACTTCGGATTTTGAAATGATAAATTGACGGAGGTTAAAGTGCAGACTGTCAGCTTTAATTTGAGGGTATTTTCCTCCATATCAAGTGAACCGTTTAGACATTTACAGTACTTGTTGTACAGTGTCTCCCTATTTTAGGTGTGTTAAAGTAGTAAAAAGTGTAGTATTTAGTCCCATATTCCTAGCACGCAATGACTACATCAAGCTTTTGACTCTACAAACTTCTTGGATGCGTTTTTTGTTTTGGTTGTGTTTCAGATTATTTTGTGCCCAGTAGAAATGAATGGTAAATAATGTCTTTGTCATATTTCTAAACACTTAATTAAAGTGACTGCTACCATGATTACGGATAATCCTGACAATGAGTGACAAAGTTAGATGCACAAATATCATACCCCCAAGACATGTTAACCTCTCACCATTACAGTAACAGGGGACATTAAAGTTTTTTTGGGGGGGTATGATATTTGTGCCTCTAACTTTCTCACTAAATAAACTTAACTCCGAGCAAGGCTTCAATCTTAAAGGGACCTCGGGGAATGCTGTGTCTTTGTTTTTAGACACTTGACTGCTATTCAACCAGGTTCTCCATATGGATCGAACTGCAGCTTCTGGTAAGCGTAACTAGCTGCTAACTCTAGCAGGCTTGTAACTCCAATACAACACATTACTGAGTACCAGTGGTGGCTGCATCATGTTATGGGTATGCTTGTAATCGTTAAGGACTGGAGTTTTTCAGGAAAAAACAATTAATGGAATGGAGCTAAGCACAGGCAATATCCTAGAGGAAAACCAGGTTGTCTACTTTCCACCAGACACTGGGAGATTAATTCTCAGTTCAGCTGGAAAATAACCTAAAACACAAGGCTAAATCTACACTGGAGTTGCTTACCAAGAAGACTGAATGTTTGAGTGGCCGAGTTACAGTTTAGACTTAAATCATCCACTTCAAAATCTATGGCAAGACCTGAAAATGGCTGTCTAGCAATGATCAACAACCAATTTGACCGAGCTTGAAGAGTTGAGAAGATTAATGGGTAAATGTTGAAAGCTCTTTAGACTTACCCAGAAATACTCAGTTGTAATTGCTGCCAAAGGTGCTTCTATAAAGTATTGACTCAGAGGTGTGAATACTTAAGTAAATGAGTCTGGCCAATTGAGCCTGTAATCGAACCCACAATTGCTGATGCTCTAGATCAGGGTTGTCAAACTCAATTCCTGGACACTCGGTCTGCGGGTTTTCGCTCCTCCCTTGTACTTGATTGATCAATTAAGGTAATTGATTTGTTAGGAACTCCTCTCACCTGGTTGTCTAGGTCTTAATTGGACACGCATTGACAGGAAATAACAAAAACCAGCATACACATGGCCCTCCGGGAATTGAGTTTGACACCCCTGCTCCAGATACTCAACTAGTCTCAAGAAGGCCAGTTTTATTGCTTCTTTAATCAGCACAACAGTTTTCAGCTGTGCTAACATAATTGCAAAAGGGGTTTCTAATGATCAATTAGCCTTTTAAAATAAAACTTGGATTAGCAAACACAACAGTATATACAGCTGCGGAAAAGATTGAGACCACTGCAACATTATCAGTTTCTCTGGTTTTACTATTTATAGGTATGTGTTTGGGTAACAATAACATTTTTGTTTTATTCTATAAACTACTGAAAACATTTATCCCAAATTCCAAATAAAAATATTGTTATTTAGAGCATTTATTTGCAGAAAATGACAACTGGTCAAAATAACAAAAAAGATGCAGTGTTGTCAGACCTCGAATAATGCAAAGAAAATAAGTTATGTTCATTTTTAAACAACACAATAGTAATGTTTTAACTTAGGAAGAGTTCAGAAATCAATATTTGGTGGGATAACCCTGATTTTCAATCACAGCTTTCATGCGTCTTGGCATGCTCTCCACCAGTCTTTCACATTGATGTTGGGTGACTTTATGCCTCTCCTGGCGCAAAAATTCAAGCAGCTCGGCTTTGTTTGATGTCTTGTGACCATCCATCTTCCTCTTGATCACATTCCAGAAATGTTCAATGGGGTTCAGGTCTGGAGATTGGGCTGGCCATGACAGTCTTGATCTGGTGGTCCTCCATCCACACCTTGATTGACCTGGCTGTGTGGCATGGCGCATTGTCCTGCTGGAAAAACCAATCCTCAAGAGTTGGGGAACAATGTCAGAGCAAAAGGAAGCAAGTTTTCTTCCAGGACAACCTTGTACGTGGCTTGATTCATGCGTCCTTCACAAAGACAAATCTGCCCGATTCCAGCCTGGCTGAAGCATCCCCAGATCATCACCGATCCTCCACCAAATTTCACAGTGGGTGCGAGACACTGTGGCTTGTAGGCCTCTCCAGGTCTCCGTCTAACCATTAGACGACCAGGTGTTGGGCAAAGCTGAAAATTGGACTCATCAGAGAAGATGACCTTACTCCAGTCCTCTACGTTCCAATCCTTATGGTCTTTTGCAAACCTCAGCCTGGCTCTTCTTTGCTTCTCATTGATGAAGGGCTTTTTTCTAGCTTTGCACGACTTCAGCCCTGCCCATAGGAGCCTGTTTCAAACCGTCCTCGCCGTGCACTTCACTCCAGTTGCCATTAGCCATTATTTTTGTAGGTCACTTGATGTCATCCTACGGTTGTTGAGTGCCATTCGAATGAGTTGGCGGTCATCCCGGTCAGTAGAGAGTCGTTTTCGCCCTCTGCCGGTCTGTAGCTTTGTTGTCCCCAATGTCTGCTGCTTGACCTTGATCTTATGAACCGCCGTTTTTTGAAATTTTAAGGATGGAAGCAACCTGACGCTCACTGTATCCCTCTGCCAGTAAAGCCAGAATTGAACCCTTTTCCTCACTCAACTTTCCTTTTCAACTCTTTTGGCATGGTCAATAGTTATTTTTTGATTAATATTACTTTTGAGGTACTATTGGCACTGTTTTTGCCATCCAGCTGGTCCTATTGCAAGAGGATAGTGATGACCACAGCAGCGGTTTTTATACTTTTCCTCATTAAATAAGATTTGGTTCAGGTGATCACCTAATCAGTACCTAATTCAGTAGAATGAGGTGTGCCTGTGTTGGAATTCAACAGACACTGGAATGGAATGGCTTATCATACATTTGCAGTGGTCTCTTAATTTTTTCCACCGCTGTGTACATACATACATACATACATACATACATACATACATACGCGTGTGTATGTTTTAATCCATTTTGAATTCAGGCTGTTATACAACAATGTGGAATAAGTCAAGGGATATGAAAACTTTCTGAAGGCTACAAATATCTGTGACGTGTAAAAAGCCATCCCCCGCCCCCACTTCGGCCTATCAGATCACGTCTCTCTGTTCCTACTCCCTGCAAGGACTACAGACCTATCACAGACTACAAAGACATCCAGATGTGTGGTGCCCAAACGCCTCCCTCCCAGATGAGCTTAACACATTCTATGCCCGCTTCGAGGCAGACAATGCCGAGCCATCCAGGACGACTCGTTGCTCCGGACGACCAGGTACTTTCGCTCTCCAAAGCTGCCGTGAGAAACTTTCGCGTTATTACTCACAAAGCCACCGGCCCAGATGGCATCCGGTTTCAAGGACACCATTACAGTGCCCAAGGAAAAACAAGGTGACATGGCCAAATGACTGTCACACTCACCTCGGTCATCATGAAGTGCTTCGAGAGGCTGGCCATGGCCCACATCAAGGCCAGCATACCAGGCACACTGGACCCAATCCAATTTGCCTATCGCTCCAACAGATCCATGGAAGATGCCATTTGCTATTCACACTGCCGTAACACATCTGGACAAGAGGAACACTTTATGTGAGAATGCTGTTCATTGACTACAGTTCAGCATTCAACACTGTTGTTCCCTCCAACCTCAGAGCCCCGGGTCTGGACACCACCCTCTGCAACTAGATTCAGGTCTTCCTGATGGGCAGACCACAGGCTGTGAGGATTGGGAACAACACCTACTCCACACTGACTCTTAACACAGGGGGCCCCCCAGGGGTGTGCCCTCTGCTGTACACCCACGACTGCGTGGCTTTGAGTAACAGCAACTCTTCCAAGTTTGCTGACGACACCACTTGTAGGCCTGATGATCAACGACGAGTCGGCCTATAGAAAGTAGGTAAGTGAACTGGCATTGTGGTGCCAGGACAAAAACCTCTCCCTCAACGTCAGCAAGAGTTGATTTGTTAACTTCAGAAAGCCGAGGGAACATGCCCCGACCCACATCAACGGCCATGCCACCCCGGCCCCTCTCCAAATATTACTGCTGCAGCATTGAGCGTCCTGACTGGTTACATCACGGTCTGGTACAGGAATGTCTCTGTCTACCACGTTGCCCTCCAGCAGGTGGTGAAGATGGCCCAGGACATCACTCGGACCATGCTCCCACCCGTCCCAGGACATCACTCGGACCATGCTCCCACCCGTCCCAGGACATCACTCGGACCATGCTCCCACCCGTCCCAGGACATCACTCGGACCATGCTCCCACCCGTCCCAGGACATCACTCGGACCATGCTCCCACCCGTCCCAGGACATCACTCGGACCATGCTCCCACCCGTCCCAGGACATCACTCGGACCATGCTCCCACCCGTCCCAGGACATCACTCGGACCGTGCTCCCACCCGTCCCAGGACATCTACTCGAAACAGTGCCTGACATGCTGACCACACCGGCCGTGTTCGAGCGTTGCAAAATAAATGTACACATGAAATTATTGAATAAACATGCATCCAAACTGCTCGCTCGTGTCAACGAGCGAACGTTTGCGTAGGCAGGCGCTAAAATGGAACTTGGTTCTATTTTAGACACTTGACGTGCTGCAAGTCCTGCCTCTGCCGTCTCCTAATTTGGCTTTTAGACTCATATACCCACGTGAGTGATTGAAAGATGGCGGTCCACACTTCAGTCCAGTTGGTTGCCAACGCCATTTAAAATCCACAGAAGAAGACTGAACTAGAAGAGATTACTAGAAACGAACTAGGTTTCCCCTTTTTTTTAATCTGTGGATTAATTGTAAGAATAGAGAACACATGATTTTGTGTGACTCAAAATGGGTTGATATTCTACGAAGATCCAGCAAAAAAGGACCTTGTACGTAAAATAACAACCCAATGTTTTATCTCCCAGGACAAATTAGCAAGCAAGCAACAGCAAGCTAGCTAGCTAAATGTCCACACATTTACATGTTGTGTTCATATTTTTTCTGTAGTTTGATGGTTGTAGCCATCAATTGTCCTATTAACGACTAAGGAACATGTCTGTCGGCCCTGGTTAAAGAAAATTGTGATAAATAAAGAAAGTATACCAGGTTAATTTAAGGATCAGAACATTGACAGCCGTGCCATATAGATTGCAAAATAGCTGAAGAGATTTTTGACGTACCGATTCCATGGCACTGATATACGCAAAACGACACCGGATTCAAAACGTATAATCTTTTTATTTAAATTATTATACAAAATTCTTGCAACCAAATATTATGTTATTTATATGGGGGATACAACCTTCCCAGCTCTGCAGATTTTGCTGCGAAGAGACAATCATTTAGATAATTTGTTTTGGTACTGTCCATATGTAGCTTGTTTTTGGTCACAGGTCCAGGAATGGATAGCACTACTGGGTGATCTGAAAAGTCATAGTCAATCGATCAATAATATAATAGTACTTTTAGCAAAAATGTTTATTTTCAATTTACAATCTGTAGAAACAATGAGAATAGAAGGGTTCAGAACTTTTGTGAAACGGCACAGATGAAAAATATATGGCAAAGAGAAATCCAATATGGATGGTGTTAAGAGATGGAAGGGTTTGAACTAATAACTAATGTAAAACATACTGTGTCAGTAAAACGTACATAGGTTAACTTTTGTGAAAGAGCACAGTTTGAAAGAGATGGCATATAGAAGCAAACCAGATGGACATCATGAAAATGATCGGAGAGGTTGAGGGTAGAGGAAGTTCAGGAATAAAAACAAACAAAATATAATTATTGTAGAATTTGACTGTCCATAAAATGTATATAGTATGTATGGGCTGGAAGTAGAGGCCTAAGCGTTGTTGTTCACTAGTTTACTCCAATTAGGGAAGGGGTTGCGGGGTTGGAAAGTAATAAAGGGGAATATATTTTTTTAAAGGATATGTATGTATGTATGTATGTGTATGTATGTACTCTACCGTTCAAAAGTTTGGGGTCACTTAGAAATGTCATTGTTTTCGAAAGAAAAGCAATTTTTTTGTCCATTAAAATAACATCAAATTGATCAGAAATACAGTGTAGACATTGTTAATGTTGTACAAGCTCCCTCACGACGCCAGGACAGCGGAGACACTCACCACCTTCCGGAGACACTTGAAACCCCACCTCTTTAAGGAATACCTGGGATAGGATCAAGTAATCCTTCTACCCCCCCTTACCCCACCCCAAAGAAAGAAAAAAAAAAAACATATTGTAAAGTGGTTATCCCACTGGCTATAAGGTGAATGCACCAATTTGTAAGTCGCTCTGGATAAGAGCGTCTGCTAAATGGGGTGGTGGGGTTAGAAAGTAATAAAGGGAAAAATGTGTGTGTGTGTGTGTGTGTATATATATATATTGTGATGTCATGAGAGGCTGTGTCCTGGAGGGACGTTACATCCCCCTGAGGTGGCTGCAAACCCAGACAGCTATGGCTCCATCTGCTGGTATGGTCGGGAACTCCAACCCTCTATGGCCAATCTTCCCACGCAGCTGAAACCAATCAGGAGCTGATGAGCTGAAGGTTTGTTGAAGGGAAGAGACACACTGGGGGTGAGTGTGTGGGGGTGAAGAGACACAGTCTCCAACCTGGGCTCTCTGGAGGACAAGAGTGCTGCACGTCCACTTCCAGGAGGAATATAAGGATTTGGAGATACTTACCTTTGGGGAAATACTCACCTTTGGATATATGCACCTGTGGAAATACGTGTGGGACATTTGGAAGGACGTTTTGCTGGGTTGGCCACTAGCTGCAACGTGGAATACAGTAAGACTGGGGAAAAGTTATTTGAGCGAGTGAGAGTTATGATTTTGGATGTGGAAGAGACATCCCTGAACTGGTAACCCTTAAAGAGCCACAAGAGAACAGAATTGTGTTATACTTTCGTTAGTTTCCCAAGACCTTTAATAAAATCCTTGTTTTGGTTGAACCTGGTCTCCTTGCACTACTTGAGCAATCCCGCTGAAAGCTGTGTAGCCTCTCGTGACATCACAATATATATATATATTTTTTTTTTTTTTTCAAGATATATGTACACTGTTCAAAAAAATAAAGGGAACACTAAAATAACACATCCTAGATCTGAATGAATTAAATAATCTTATTAAATACTTTTTTCTTTACATAGTTGAATGTGCTGACAACAATCACACAAAAATTATCAATGGAAATCAAATGTATCAACCCATGGAGGTCTGGATTTGGAGTCACCCTCAAAATTAAAGTGGAAAACCACACTACAGGCTGATCCAACTTTGATGTAATGTCCTTAAAACAAGTCAAAATGAGGCTCAGTAGTGTGTGTGTGTGTGTGTGTGTGGCCTCCACGTGCCTGTATGACCTCCCTACAACGCCTGGGCATGCTCCTGATGAGGTGGCGGATGGTCTCCTGAGGGATCTCCTCCCAGACCTGGACTAAAGCATCCGCCAACTCCTGGACAGTCTGTGGTGCAACGTGGCGTTGGTGGATGGAGCGAGACATGATGTCCCAGATGTGCTCAATTGGATTCAGGTCTGGGGAACGGGCGGGCCAGTCCATAGCATCAATGCCTTCCTCTTGCAGGAACTGCTGACACACTCCAGCCACATGAGGTCTAGCATTGTCTTGCATTAGGAGGAACCCAGGGCCAACCGCACCAGCATATGGTCTCACAAGGGGTCTGAGGATCTCATCTCGGTACCTAATGGCAGTCAGGCTACCTCTGGCGAGCACATGGAGGGCTGTGCGGCCCCCCAAAGAAATGCCACCCCACACCATGACTGACCCACCGCCAAACCGGTCATGCTGGAGGATGTTGCAGGCAGCAGAACGTTCTCCACGGCGTCTCCAGACTCTGTCACGTCTCACGTGCTCAGTGTGAACCTGCTTTCATCTGTGAAGAGCACAGGGCGCCAGTGGCGAATTTGCCAATCTTGGTGTTCTCTGGCAAATGCCAAACATCCTGCACGGTGTTGGGCTGTAAGCACAACCCCCACCTGTGGATGTCGGGCCCTCATACCACCCTCATGGAGTCTGTTTCTGACCGTTTGAGCAGACACATGCACATTTGTGGCCTGCTGGAGGTCATTTTGCAGGGCTCTGGCAGTGCTCCTCCTTGCACAAAGGCGGAGGTAGCAGTCCTGCTGCTGGGTTGTTGCCCTCCTACGGCCTCCTCCACGTCTCCTGATGTACTGGCCTGTCTCCTGGTAGCGCCTCCATGCTCTGGACACTACGCTGACAGACACAGCAAACCTTCTTGCCACAGCTCGCATTGATGTGCCATCCTGGATGAGCTGCACTACCTGAGCCACTTGTGTGGATTGTAGACTCCGTCTCATGCTACCACTAGAGTGAAAGCACCGCCAGCATTCAAAAGTGACCAAAACATCAGCCAGGAAGCATAGGAACTGAGAAGTGGTCTGTGGTCACCACCTGCAAAACCAGTCCTTTATTGGGGGTGTCTTGCTAATTGCCTATAATTTCCACCTGTTGTCTATTCCATTTGCACAACAGCATGTGAAATGTATTGTCAATCAGTGTTGCTTCCTAAGTGGACAGTTTGATTTCACAGAAGTGTGATTAACTTGGAGTTACATTGTGTTGTTTTAAGTGTTCCCTTTATTTTTTTGAGCAGTGTGTATATACAGTACCAGTCAAAAGTTTGGACACCTACTCATTCCATGGTTTTTCTTTATTTGTACTATTTTCTACATTGTAGAATAATAGTGAAGACATAAACTATGAAATAATACATATGGACTCATGTAGTAACCCAAAAAGTGTTAAACAAATCAAAATATTTTATATTTGAAATTCTTCAAATAACCACCCTTTGCCTTGATGACAGCGTTGCACCCATCTGGTTTGCGCTTAGTGGGACCATCATTTGTTTTTCAACAGGACAATGACCCATCACATCTCCAGGCTGTGTAAGGGCTATTTGACCAAGAAGGAGAGTGATGGAGTGCTGGATCAGATGACCTGGCCTCCACAATCACCCGACCTCAACCCAATTTGAGATGGTTTGGGATGAGTTGGACCGCAGAGTGAAGGAAAAGCAGCCAACAAGGGCTCAGCATATGTGGGAACTCCTTCAAGACTGTTGGAAAAGCATTCCAGGTGAAGCTGGTTGAGAGAGTGCAAAGCTGTCATCAAGGCAAAGGGTGGCTACTTTGCAGAATCTAAAATATATTTTGATTTGTTTAACATCTTTTTGTTTACTACATGATTCCATATGTGTTATTTCATAGTTTTGATGTCTTCACTATTATTCTACAATGGAGTGTTTCCCAAAGCTGATCGGTTTATTGATCCCCTCGCCACTCTCTGGAAGTCACCCTCAGAGTTTCGTCAGCAACACGTGACAATGGAGGGCCCTCCAAGCGAGTTGGTAGGGGAAAGGGGGTTATTTGGGATTCACCGTTTAATTGGCGCATTTCTAACTAGGAACTAGTTCTGTACGATGTCGAGTGGTGGGGTCGATAAACTATTATTGAAAATGAAATACAGAAATATTTACATAAGTTTTTGACAGCGATTACAGCTGAGTCTTTCTGGGTAAGTCTCTCGTAAGCGCTTTGCACACCTGAATTGTGCAACATTTTGCCAATTTTTTTCTTTTTAAAATACTTCAAGCTCTGTCAAGTTGGTTGTTGATTATTGCTAGACAGCCATTTTCAAGTCTTGCCATAGATTTTCAAGTAGATTTAAGTCAAAGCTGTACCTCGGCCACTCAGGAACATTCACTGTCTTACATTTTTTACATTTACATTTTAGTCATTTAGCAGACGCTCTTATCCAGAGCGACTTACAGTTAGTGAATACATATTTTTTTATTTTTTTTATTTTTTTTATACTGGCCCCCCGTGGAAATCGAACCCACAACCCTGGCGTTGCAAACGCCATGCTCTATCAACCGAGCTACATCCCTGCCGGCCATTCCCTCCCCTACCCTGGACGACGCTGGGCCAATTGTGCGCCGCCCATGAGTCTCCCGGTCGCGGCCGGCTGCGACAGAGCCTGGATTTGAACCAGGATCTCTAGTGGCACAGTTAGCACTGCGATGCAGTGCCTTAGACCACTGCACCACTCAGGCGTCTTCTTGGTAAGCAACCCCAGTGTAGATTTGGCCTTGCGTTTTAGGTTATTGTCCTGCTGAAATGTGAATTCCTCTCCCAGTGTCTGGTGGAAAGCAGACTGAACCAGGTTTTCCTCTAGGATTTTGCCTGTGCTTAGCTCCATTCCGTTTGTTTTTTTTATCCTGAAGAACTCCCCAGAATTACAAGCATGCATACCCATAACATGATGCAGCCACCACTATGCTTGAAAATATGGATATGAAAATGTGGTACTCCGTAATGTATTGAATTTGTATTCCGGACAAAGTTATTTGCTTTGCCATGTTTTTGCAATATTACTTAAGTGCCTTGTTGCAAACAGGATGCACGTTTTGGAATATTTTGTATTCTGTACAGGCTTCCTTTTCACTCTGTCCATTAGGTTAGTATTGTGGAGTAACTACAATGTTGTTGATCCATCCTCAGTTTTCTCCTATCACAGCCATTAAACTCTAATAGTTTAAAGTCACCATTGGCCTCATGGTGAAATCCCTGAGCGGTTTCCTTCCTCTCCGGCAACTGAGTTAGGAAGAAAGCCTGTATCTTTTGTAGTAAGTGGGTGTATTGATACACCAACCAAAGTGTAATTAATAACTTCAACATGCTCAAAGGGATATTCAATGTCTGTTTTTTTGTTGTTTTTTTTTCACCTACCAATAGGTGCCATTTTGCAAAGCATTGGAAAACCTCTTTGTGGTTGAATCTGTGTTTGAAATTCACTGCTCGACTGAGGGACCTTATAATTATCTGTGTGTGTGTGTGGTATAGCGAAAAAGTAGTCATTCAAAAATCATGTTAAACACTATTCCCCACAGTGAGTCCATGCAACTTATGTGACTTGTTAAGCACATTTGTACTCCTGGACTGATTTAGGCTTGCCATAACAAAGGGGTTAGATACTTTTTGACTTAAGACATTTCAGCTTTGAATTTTTACTTAATTTGTGAACATTTTGAGAAGCATAATTCCACTTTGACAGTATGGGGTTGTGTGTGGGCGTGGGCAGGCCAGTAACAAAAAATCTACATTTCATCCATTTGAAATTCGGCTGTAACACAACAAACTTAGCAAATAGTCAAGGGGTGTGAATACTTTCTGAAGGCACTGTATGTTGACATATTTACGCCGACATCACCCCAGTGTACCAGAGCAAGACTGAAGCACAAAGAAACAACACATTGTCTCCTCTTTGCATCCAAGCAGCCCTTGGCAGCTGATTCCGATTGGGCCAAATACATTTACAAGAGCGATAGGTATGCTATGTTTTTGGTTAGCCGCAGATATGTGCCCATTCTAGGGGTTTCAGCACCTTGTTAAAGTGTTAGAGCCATGTTTCGAACTTCCCTCTTGCACACATTTTCAGCCAATTGGTACTACCCGCTCTATATAAGCAAGCAAAGCCGAAGTTTTCAATTAATTGGGCAATGCACCCACGCTTACCGAACAGTGACAGCCCATCACATTACCCCCTGTGTGGGAGATGTACCGCGCTACAGACACGCTACAGACACACACAAGTGTTCATCTGGCACTGAAGGAGGCAGTGTCATGATGCGTTCGTAACCAAGTGGGAAATGTACCACGTACGACAGAAAAATCCACTTGAACGGCCCTCCAACTGGTAATTACTAGTGGGAAGCAATCATCCTGATCTCCCGCTTCTCCTACATGGTGACTTCTGACTTCACCCGCTAAGGAAATGGCGTCTATAACAATTTTCGGCAGTTAAATGCAACAACAAAACAGTCTTTTATAAAAAGGAATCTATTAATGTGTTTTTTTTTAACTCTATCATTTGTTTACAAGCATGATACTGTACTTTTAGTTTGTTTGACGCAGCTTGTTGGCCATTTAGTCGATCAGCGTTTCTCAACGAGTTCAAAGCACATCCGTATTGCTACATTCCCACATGGTACGAACTAGGCTTGGGTGGTGTCTCCCGAGTGGTGCAGTGGTTTAAGGCACTGCATCGCAGTGCTAGCTGTGCCACTAGAGATCCTGGTTCGAATCCAGGCTGTGTCGCAGCCGGCCGCGACCGGGAGACCCATGGGGCGGCGCGCAATTGGCCCAGCGTCGTCCAGGGTAGGGGAGGGAATGGCCGGCAGGGATGTAGCTCAGTTGATAGAGCATGGCGTTTGCAACGCCAGGGTTGTGGGTTCGATTCCCACAGGGGGTATGAAAAAAATAATAATGTAAGTCGCTCTGGATAAGAGCGTCTGCTAAATGATGTAAAATGTAAATACCGTATACTATATATACCAGGGTATTTGAAAAATACCGCCACTACCATTTGAAACTTTCGTATGTTTTTTTGTTGTTGTTTTTTTACATTTTAATATTTGTAACTACAGTGAGGGGGGAAAAAGTATTTGATCCCCCTGCTGATTTTGTACGTTTGCCCACTGACAAAATAAATAATCAGTCTATAATTTTAATGGTAGGTTTATTTGAACAGTGAGAGACAGAATAACAACAAAAAAATCCAGAAAAACGCATGTCAAAAATGTTATAAATTGATTTGCATTTTAATGAGGGAAATAAGTATTTGACCCCCTCTCAATCAGAAAGATTTCTGGATCCCAGGTGTCTTTTTATACAGGTAACGAGCTGAGATTAGGAGCACACTCTTAAAGGGAGTGCTCCTAATCTCAGTGTGTTGCCTGTATAAAAGACACCTGTCCACAGAAGCAATCAATCAATCAGATTTCAAACTCTCCACCATGGCCAAGACCAAAGAGCTATCCAAGGATGTCAGGGACAAGATTGTAGACCTACACAAGGCTGGAATGGGCTACAAGACCATCGCCAAGCAGCTTGGTGAGAAGGTGACAACAGTTGGTGTGATTATTCTCAAATGGAAGAAACACAAAAGAACTGTCAATCTCCCTCGGCCTGGGGCTCCATGCAAGATCTCACCTCGTGGAGTTGCAATGATCATGAGAACGGTGAGGAATCAGCCCAGAACTACACAGGAGGATCTTGTCAATGATCTCAAGGCAGCTGGGACCATAGTCGCCAAGAAAACAATTGGTAACACACTACGCCGTGAAGGACTGAAATCCTGCAGCGCCCGCAAGGTCCCCCTGCTCAAGAAAGCACATATATACATGCCCGTCTGAAGTTTGCCAATGAACATCTGAATGATTCAGAGGAGAACTGGGTGAAAGTGTTGTGGTCAGATGAGACCAAAATGGAGCTCTTTGGCATCAACTCAACTCGCCGTGTTTGGAGGAGGAGGAATGCTGCCTATGACCCCAAGAACACCATCCCCGCTGTCAAACATGGAGGTGGAAACATTATGCTTTGGTGGTGTTTTTCTGCTAAGGGGACAGGACAACTTCACCGCATCAAAGGGACGATGGACGGGGCCATGTACCGTCAAATCTTGGGTGAGAACCTCCTTCCCTCAGCCAGGGCATTGAAAATGGGTCGTGGATGGGTATTCCAGCATGACAATGACCCAAAACACACGGCCAAGGCAACAAAGGAGTGGCTCAAGAAGAAGCACATTAAAGTCCTGGAGTGGCCTAGCCAGTCTCCAGACCTTAATCCCATAGAAAATCTGTGGAGGGAGCTGAAGGTTCGAGTTTCCAAATGTCAGCCTCAACCTTAATGACTTGGAGAAGATCTGCAAAGAGGAGTGGGACAAAATCCCTCCTGAGATGTGTGCAAACCTGGTGGCCAACTACAAGAAACGTCTGACCTCTGTGATTGCCAACAAGGGTTTTGCCACCAAGTACTAAGTCATGTTTTGCAGGGGTCAAATACTTACTTCCTTCATTTAAAATGCAAATCAATTTATAACATTTTTGACATGCGCCTTTCTGGATTATTTTGTTGTTATTCTGTCTCTCACTGTTCAAATAAACCTACCATTAAAATTATAGACTGATCATGTCTTTGTCAGTGGGCAAACGTACAAAATCAGCAGGGGATCAAATACTTTTTTCCCTCACTGTACTTTTTAAGTAATTTACCTGCCGTCAATTTGTGCAATATGTTAAGAGATAAAGAAGATTACGTTCTTCATTTCACCTGCCACATGCTTTTTCATTACGACGCTTACCAGTAGTCCCCAGTCAGGTGGTGTTTGTTTTAAAAGCACACAACGCCGAGAGACCTCGCAGCATGCGCCAGGTGATCTAATTACAATATGGAAATCACAACTTTAATAATTGCCAGCTGGATAAGTCTAAAATGTGTTTAATGCACTGCAGTTGTGCATTTGGTTTGCTAATTTAGTAGCTAGTTTGCTAAGTGGTTAGCTTATTCCCAAATCAAGCATTCGCTTGGTAACTGGCTGAATCCCCTCCTGGATCAGGAGCCTTGCTGGCTATTATTATAAAAATAATAATTGTGAGTAGCATTTTTGAGTTACTTGTATAGTTTTAGGTCAGACACTGTAAAATGTTGAGTAGCATTGCGCTCATTAGCATTCTCCATGGGATTTTACATGCGCTTGTTAGCATTGCTAACCTTCGGATTACGGAGTATCAGTGGGGTTTGAAAACCGCCCCTGTTGTGTTCAGTGCCGGTATTACCGACTATCCCGGAATGGCACCATGCATACAGCCTCAGTACTGACTTTCTTTCTCTCAGCAGCCACCTGGTCCCTCTGTCCCTCTGTCTCTCCAGTCAGCAGCCACCTGGTCCCTCTGTCCCTCTGTCCCTCTGTCCCTCTGTCCCTCTGTCTCCCCAGTCAGCAGCCACCTGGTCCCTCTGTCCCTCTGTCTCTCCAGTCAGCAGCCACCTGGTCCCTCTGTCCCTCTGTCCCTCTGTCCCTCTGTCTCCCCAGTCAGCAGCCACCTGGTCCCTCTGTCCCTCTGTCCCTCTGTCCCTCTGTCTCCCCAGTCAGCAGCCACCTGGTCTCTCTGTCCCTCTGTCTCTCCAGTCAGCAGCCACCTGGTCCCTCTGTCCCTCTGTCTCTCCAGTCAGCAGCCACCTGGTCCCTCTGTCCCTCTGTCCCTCTGTCTCTCCAGTCAGCAGCCACCTGGTCCCTCTGTCCCTCTGTCCCTCTGTCCCTCTGTCTCTCCAGTCAGCAGTCACACCAGACCTAATCTCTCTCTCTCTCTCTCTCCTTCTCCAGTCAGCAGGCGGGCCCGGTGGCCTACTCCCAGCCTACCACTGTGGCCAGCTACACGGTACACCAGGCACCGATGGCGGCCCACACTGTGGCAGCAGCCTACGCTCCCACCGGCGCCACAGTTGCCGTAGCCAGGCCCGCCCCCGTCGCCGTGGCAGCAGCAGCCACCGCCGCAGCCTACGGAGGGTACCAGCCGGCGCACGCCACCGCCGACTACGGCTACGCACAACGCCAGCCGGACGTCCCCCCGCCGCCCCCCCCGGTCACCTCCCAGAACTACCAGGTGGGTTACCAGGTAACTTAACGTCCCACCTCAATGTTATATTCAACATGTTAAGAGTTTTGGAGTGTTCATTTCATCTTTTAAAGCGTTCTGAAACTCGGGCTGGGGAGTGTTCTGAGGCAGTTTTAGCACTAGTTCAGAAGGGTTTGCAAAACAGCATTGGGGGAGATGAATTTGAAGCTGCAGGATTTGTTTTCGAGAACGTCCGTCCCCCCCGCCCCCCCAAGAATCCTCAAGATGATTGAATCAAGGTGATGGACCTCAAGATCTGCTTGATCCTCCTCGTTCTGTGAAAGTCTCTGTCCATCTGGAGCCCAGATGCTGTTTGTTTTTTATCACAAAACAGCTTAAATGACGGAGAGCACTACTTTAGTTTAAACAGAAGTTTGTCATTATCTTAACCCCAGATAAGTCCTCTGTCTGCAGTGTTCGCCATTCTGCTGGCGGACCGTCATTTTTCAGTACTATTCAGCGTACGCTGTGATGACCAGACTAAAATATGTATTTCATTAAGCAAATTGGCTTTTAAATTGGTGTCTGCTGTTCAGAATAAGTCCCTTATTGCACCCATTACGTGTAGCTGAAGGCTACACCCCCTAGTCTGAAGCGTTCTCCCAGTGTGCACCTGCCCATTCCACATCATGGATTTAACAAAGTTATAGAATCAGGATGCTGAAACTGAAACGCTGCTTCTTCTTTTTTTATCACCTCCGTGTTTCGTTTTTCCCCTGACTCCACTGTGCCTCTGTTTTGTTTTTGCAGGACTCCTACTCCTACGTGCGGGCCACGGCGCCGGCGGTAACCTACGACCCTAAGCAGTACTACCAGCAACCCGTAGCTAGCGCTGCGGTAGCCGTACTGCCCCAACCCACGGCCGAGTCGTACTACCAGACCGCTTCCCTTAACACATCCTGGGACACCACATGGAAGAAAACCCTACCAGGTGAAGGCGGTCAGATATTTACTAGATCAATGAAATATGTTTTTTTGTAAAGGCCTTTTATTTTTTGTATTTTTACATCAGCAGTTGTCACACTGCTTTACAAATACCCAGCCTAAAACCCCCAGAGAGAAAGCAATGCACAACTACACTCCTATTATTTGTGTGATTTTTATTTATTTTTGCACATTAAATGAATAAATGTTGACGGTAGTACTATAATGAATCATTTATCCGTAGGTCACTTGGATGGAGACGTTTTATTTCAATAACATTCTACTGTATTGTATCCCGTGTATATATCCAGTATTGTAGTATTCTACTGTACTGAAGAGGTGAACTCTTGACTCGCTCTCTCCTCCTGCAGCCCCTAAAACAGGCTACACGGCTTTTTGACCAGTTTCCTCCCGTTTGTAAGAGAGATGTACACTAAGAATAACCTGATTTATTTATATATTTTTAATGAATGTCTCTGCCTCCCCCCCCCAGCCCCTAAAACCGGTTACAGCCAGCCCAGTCTGACTCCTTACACCCAACAGTCTCGTCAGGTGACGGCCATCAAGCCTGCCACGCCCTCCCCCGCCACCTCCACTTTCTCCATTTACCCCGTCTCCACCGTTCAGCCTGTAGCCGCCGTTGCCTCAGTCGTCCCCTCCTACTCTCAGAGCCCCACGTACAGCACCAACGCAGTCACGTACTCTGGTAAGCACGACATGCAAGCTGTGACCAGTATGCATTACCTGCCAACCACCTACAGCACCAACGCAGTCACGTACTCTCAGAGCCCCACGTACAGCACCAACCCAGTCGCCTACTCTGGTAAGCATTCGAATGCACCTAGGCTTGCGATATTCTGTAACTTTCCCAATAAAATTCCCACCCAGGTTTTTCCAGATATTTTGGTTTCTGCAGGAATAAGCTCCCAAACTGGGAATCGTCCAGCTCCAACCAAGCCTTCTGGGGAAACCTATAGGAATTCTGGGATTGTTACTGGAAACTGCGCCACGCAACTGCCTCCCCAACTGTCCGGCTCCTGCCCTGTGCAAAGTTGGTTTTGTTAGATGTGTGTAAATTAGACCCCCCCTCAACCTCTCCTTCCCCCAAAGGTACCTCGTACTCCGGCTATGAGGCGGCTGTGTATTCTGCTGCCTCGACCTACTATCAGCAGCAACAACAGCAGCAGAAACAGGCAGTAGGCTGGACCGGCAGCACCTTCACCAAGAAACCTCCCTTCCAGGTCATATTTCCATTCCAATGTTTTTTTCTTACTACAGTGAGGGCCCAACAGTATTGGGACGGTGGCAGTGGTTTTGTAGTGGTTTTTGGCTCTGTATTCCGGCTCTTTGGATTTGGACTGATGCTATGGAAAAGTGCAGACTGTCATCTTAAATCTGACAGGATTTTTATCCATGTCGGGTGAACATTTTTTTAAATGTTTTTATTGTATTTTTTTGTACATAGTCCCCCCATTTTAGGGGACCAAAAGTATTTGACAAATTCACTTATGTGTATTAAAGTAGTCAATAGTGTTGTATTTGTTCCCATATTCCTAGAATGCAATGACTACATCAAGCTTTTGACTCTACAAACCTGTTGGATGCATTTGCTGTTTGTTTTGGTTGTGTTTCAGATTATTTTGTGTCCAATAGAAATGAACGGTAAATAATGTATTTTGTCATTTTGGAGTCACTTTTATTGTAAATAAGAATAGAATATGTTTCTAAACACTTCTACATGAATGAGGATGTTACCATGGTTACAGATAATCCTGAATGAATCATTAATAATGATGAGTGCTTTTTGGTCCCCTAAATACTTTTGGTTCCCTTAAAATGGGGGGGACTATGTACAAAAAGTGCTGTACTTTCTAAACCGTTCACCCGATATGGATGAAAATACCCTCAAATTAAAGCTTGACAGTCTTTAACCTCATAGTCATTGTAATATTTCTGGAGTACAGAGCCAAAACAACAACAACATGTGTCACTGTTCCAATACTGTTGGAGGTCTGTGTGTGTGTTTGTGTGTTACTGAACAAAAATATAAACACAACATGTAAAGTGTTGGTCCCATGTTTCATGAGCTGAAATACAATATCCCAGAAATGTTCCATACGCACAAAAGCTTATTTCTCTCATTTTTTGCACAAATTTGTTTACATCCCTGTTAACATTTATCCTTTGCCAAGATAATACATCCACCTGACAGGTGTGGCATATAAAGAAGCTGATTAAACAGCATGATCATTACACAGGTGCACCTTGTGCTGGGGACAATAAAAGGCCACTCTAAAATGTGCAGTTTTGCCACACAACACAATGCCACAGACGTCTCAAGTTTTGAGGGAGCGTGCAATTGGTATGCTGACTGAAGGAATGTCCACCAGAGCTGTTGCCAGATAATTGAATGTTCAACTCTACCATAAGCCACCTCAATGTCATTTTAGAGAATTTGGCAGTACGTCCAACCGGCCTCACAACCGCAGACCACGCGTAACCACGGCAGCCCAGGACCTCCGCATCCGGCTTCTTCACCTGCGGGATCGTCTGAGACCAGCCACCCGGAGAGTTGATGAAACTGGGTTTGCACAACCAAATAATTTCTGCACAAACTGTCAGAAGGGAAGCTAATCGTCGTCCTCGCCAGGGTCTTGACCTGACTGCAGTTTGGCGTCGTAACCAACTTCAGTGGGCAAATGCTCACCTTCGATGGCCGCTGGCACGATGAATCTCTGGAGCAGTGGAAACGCGTTCTCTGGAGTGATGAATCACGCTTCACCATCTGGCAGTCTGACGGACTAATCTGGGTTTGGCGGATACCAGGAGAACGCTACCTGCCCCAATGTGTAGTGCCAACTGTAAAGTTTGGTGGAGAAGGAGTAATGATCTGGGGCTGTTTTTCATGGTTCGGGCCAGGCCCCTTAGTTCCAGTGAAGGGAAATGTTAACGCTACAGCATACAATGACATTCTAGATGATTCTGTGCTTCCAACTTTGTGGCAACAGTTTGGGGAAGGCCCTTTCCTGTTTCAGCATGACAATGCCCCCGTGCACAAAGCGAGGTCCATACAGAAATGATTTGTTGATATCGCTATGGCAGGACTTGACTGGCCTGCACAGAGCCTTGACCTCAACCCCATCGAACACCTTTGGGATAAATTGGAACGCAGGCTGCGAGCCAGGCCTAATCGCCCAACATCAGTGCCCGACCTCACTAATGCTCTTGTGGCTGAATGGAAGCAAGTCCCCGCAGCAATGTTCCAACATCTAGTGGAAAACCTTCCCAGAAGAGTGGAGGCTGTTATAGCAGCAAAGGGGGGAACCAACTCCAAATTAATGCCCATGATTTTGGAATCAGATGTTCAACGAGCAGGTGTCCACATACTTCTGGTCTTGTAGTGTGTGTGTACATGCACGAAGTGTCAAGCGTTCCACAGGGATGCTGGCCCCATGTTGACTCCAATGCTTCCACAGGGATGCTGGCCCCATGTTGACTCCAATGCTTCCCACAGTTGTGTCAAGTTGGCTGGATGTCCTTTGGGTGGTGGACCGTTCTTGATACACACGGGAAACTGTTCAGTGTGACAAACCCAGCAGCGTTGCAGTTCTTGACACAAACCGGTGCACCTGGCACCCACTACCATACCCCGTTCAAAGGCACTTCAATCTATTGTCTTGCCCATTATTCCATGTCTCAATTGTCTCAAGGCTTAAAAATCCTTCTTTAACCTGTCTCCTGCCCTTCATCTACACTGATTGAAGTGGATTTAACAGGTGACATCAATAAGGGATCATAGCTTTCACCTGGACAGTCTGTCATGGAAAGAGCAGGTGTTCCTAATGTTTTGTCAACTCAGTGTATATATTATATATAATTTACTTTATCCTCCCTCCCCCCCAGAGCAAGCAGCTGAAGCCCAAACAGGCGCCCAAACCACCACAGATCCACTACTGTGACGTCTGTAAGATCAGCTGTGCCGGACCACAGGTCAGAACACCTCTCTACGTCTCTGTCCCTCTCTCTCTCTCTCCTCACAGGTCAGAACACCTCTCTACGTCTCTGTCCCTCTCTCTCTCTCTCTCTCCTCACAGGTCAGAACACCTCTCTACGTCTCTGTCCCTCTCTCTCTCTCTCCTCACAGGTCAGAACACCTCTCTACGTCTCTGTCCCTCTCTCTCTCTCTCCTCACAGGTCAGAACACCTCTCTACGTCTCTGTCCCTCTCTCTCTCTCTCCTCACAGGTCAGAACACCTCTCTACGTCTCTGTCCCTCTCTCTCTCTCCTCACAGGTCAGAACACCTCTCTACGTCTCTGTCCCTCTCTCTCTCTCTCCTCACAGGTCAGAACACCTCTCTACGTCTCTGTCCCTCTCTCTCTCTCCTCACAGGTCAGAACACCTCTCTACGTCTCTGTCCCTCTCTCTCTCTCTCCTCACAGGTCAGAACACCTCTCTACGTCTCTGTCCCTCTCTCTCTCTCTCTCCTCACTTATCTTCAGATGAGCATCTTTTCCTCTTTCTGTCCATCTATCCCTCCTTTTCAGCCTTTTTCTCATCTCGCGCTCTCTCTGTCTCTGTCTCTCTCTCCTTACCTGTCCTTAGGTTAGTACAGACACATACTACTCGTTACTTGATGAGGAAAAAGTATGTTCATAATACAAGGTCCCCCATATTAATTAATTCCATTGAGATTTATTATGCCACAGGTCCCTCGGTCCGTCCCTCCGATAGGGCGAAACCGATCTAGAGAACTTGATTTGTGTCTCCTCTCCTCTACTCAGACCTACAAGGAACACCTGGAGGGCCAGAAGCACAAGAAGAAGGAGACTGCCCTAAAGGTGTCCCAGAGCAGCAGCAGCGGTGGTGGAGGAGTGGGCTCGGCCCGGGGGACTCAGAACCAGCTACGATGTGAGCTCTGTGACGTCTCCTGCACCGGCGCCGACGCGTACGCTGCACACATCAGAGGAGCCAAGCACCAGAAGGTAGGCTGCTACCTGGTCAAATGGATTTATAAAGCCCCTTTTACATCAGCAGTTGTCACAAAGTGGTTTAGAGTTACCCGGGTGCTGAGTGTAATGATATGGTACTAGGCTCTACTTAGCCTTTTGGGATTGTTGATGTCCGTTTGCATAGGACAATCCCTTATCGGATACTTCTAGGGCGTGTGTGGGGGATTGGGTGGGAAGGAAGTGTATGCTGTTTGGTCACCAAATGGCACTCAGTCAGTCTATGATGACATCACTAGTGTCATTTGGCCAGTATCCCTCTGCAGTGCCGAGTTGACCCCTTAACATATGCTAATATTAATACTGATCCAATCAGTATTGATCCCGTAACATATGCTAATATTAATACTGATCCAATCAGTATTGATCCCGTAACATATGCTAATATTAATACTGATCCAATCAGTGTTGACCCCGTAACATATGCTAATATTAATACTGATCCAATCAGTGTTGACCCCGTAACATATGCTAATATTAATACTGATCCAATCAGTATTGATCCCGTAACATATGCTAATATTAATCCAGATCCAGTCAGTATTGATCCCGTAACATATGCTAATATTAATCCAGATCCAGTCAGTATTGATCCCGTAACATATGCTAATATTAATCCAGATCCAGTCAGTATTGATCCCGTAACATATGCTAATATTAATCCAGATCCAGTCCGTATTGATACCGTAACATATGCTAATATTAATCCAGATCCAGTCAGTATTGATCCCGTAACATATGCTAATATTAATCCAGATCCAGTCAGTATTGATCCCGTAACATATGCTAATATTAATCCAGATCCAGTCCGTATTGATACCGTAACATATGCTAATATTAATCCAGATCCAGTCCGTATTGATCCCGTAAACATATACTAATATTAATCCTCATCAAGTGACATCAATAAGGGATCATAGCTTTCACCTGGATTCACCTGGTCTGTCTGTCATGGTGTTCCTAATGTCTGTCATGGTGTTCCTAATGTCTGTCATGGTGTTTTGTCTGTCATGTGTTTTCTTTTTATGTCGTCATGGTGTTCCTAATGTCTGTCATGGTGTTCCTAATGTCTGTCCTGTCATGGTGTTCCTAATGTCTGTCATGGTGTTCCTAATGTCTGTCATGGTGTTCCTAATGTCTGTCATGGTGTTCCTAATGTCTGTCATGGTGTTCCTAATGTCTGTCATGGTGTTCCTAATGTCTGTCATGGTGTTCCTAATGTCTGTCATGGTGTTCCTAATGTCTGTCATGGTGTTCCTAATGTTTTATAGTCTGTGTGAGCTGAACAGAGAATATAAACACAACATGCAACAATTTCTAAGAATTTACTGAGTTACAGTTCATATGAGGAAATCGGTCATTTGAAATAAATTCTTTAGGCCCTAATCTATGGATTTCACATGACTGGAAATAGAGATACACATCTGTTGGTCACAGATACCTTTAAAAAATGTAGGTGCGTGGATCAGAGAACCAGTCAGTATCTGGTGTGGCCACCATTTGCCTCGTAGCGCGACACCTCTCCTTCGCATAGAGTTGATCAGGCTGTGGAATGTTGTCCCGCTCCTCTTCAATGCCGGGTTCGCACAAGGATCTTCAGGTGCTTAAAGTACTTGCATTTGGCGTCTCTGAAATTAAAGTACTGGAATACCTTGAAAATCAGACGTTTTCTCAAGTTTTACTTGAAAAGTACTTTAATTAAAATGAGAGGAGAACAGAAAAGTATCAAATATATGTTCATATGAACATGTATTGGTCTTGCAAATTAATTTCCAGGCAGACTACAGAGTCACTACATCCGATGAAATTAGATACTGCTTTAAAGCAGATTTCTGCAGGGGGTACTGGAGCAGGGCTATGACACTAGGGACATGGGGGTAGGAGGGGGTACTGGAGCAGGGCTATGACACTAGGGACATTGGGGTAGGAGGGGTACTGGAGCAGGGCTATGACACTAGGCACATGGGGGGTAGGAGGGGGTACTGGAGCAGGGCTATGACACTAGGGACATGGGGGTAGGAGGGGGTACTGGAGCAGGGCTATGACACTAGGGACATGGGGGTAGGAGGGGGTACTGGAGCAGGGATATGACACTAGGGACATGGGGGGTAGGAGGGGGTACTGGAGCAGGGCTATGACACTAGGGACATGGGGGTAGGAGGGGGTACTGGAGCAGGGATATGACACTAGGGACATGGGGGTAGGAGGGGGTACTGGAGCAGGGCTATGACACTAGGGACATGGGGGGAGGAGGGGAGGAGCAGGGCTATGACACTAGGGACATGGGGGTAGGAGGGGGTACTGGAGCAGGGATATGACACTAGGGACATGGGGGTAGGAGGGGACGAGCAGGGGATATGACACTAGGGACATGGGGGTAGGAGGGGTACTGGAGCAGGGATATGACACTAGGGACATGGGGGTAGGAGGGGTACTGGAGCAGGGATATGACACTAGGGACATGGGGGTAGGAGGGGTACTGGAGCAGGGATATGACACTAGGGACATGGGGGTAGGAGGGGGACTGGAGCAGGGATATGACACTAGGGACATGGGGGTAGGAGGGGGTACTGGAGCAGGGCTATGACACTAGGGACATGGGGGTAGGAGGGGGTACTGGAGCAGGGATATGACACTAGGGACATGGGGGTAGGAGGGGGTACTGGAGCAGGGCTATGACACTAGGGACATGGGGGTAGGAGGGGGTACTGGAGCAGGGCTATGACACTAGGGACATGGGGGTAGGAGGGGGTACTGGAGCAGGGATATGACACTAGGGACATGGGGGTAGGAGGGGGTACTGGAGCAGGGCTATGACACTAGGGACATGGGGGTAGGAGGGGAGAGCAGGGATATGACACTAGGGACATGGGGGTAGGAGGGGTACTGGAGCAGGGATATGACACTAGGGACATGGGGGTAGGAGGGGAGAGCAGGGATATGACACTAGGGACATGGGGGTAGGAGGGGGGTACTGGAGCAGGGATATGACACTAGGGACATGGGGGGTAGGAGGGGGTACTGGAGCAGGGATATGACACTAGGGACATGGGGGTAGGAGGGGGTACTGGAGCAGGGCTATGACACTAGGGACATGGGGGTACTGGAGCAGGGATATGACACTAGG
Organism: Coregonus clupeaformis; assembly: GCF_020615455.1. Taxonomy (NCBI): domain Eukaryota; kingdom Metazoa; phylum Chordata; class Actinopteri; order Salmoniformes; family Salmonidae; genus Coregonus; species Coregonus clupeaformis. The sequence goes on along the minus strand of NC_059207.1, from coordinate 6,852,838 downwards.
GACATGGGGGTAGGAGGGGGGTACTGGAGCAGGGATATGACACTAGGGACATGGGGGTAGGAGGGGGTACTGGAGCAGGGATATGACACTAGGGACATGGGGGTAGGAGGGGTACTGGAGCAGGGATATGACACTAGGGACATGGGGGGTAGGAGGGGTACTGGAGCAGGGATATGACACTAGGGACATGGGGGTAGGAGGGGGTACTGGAGCAGGGATATGACACTAGGGACATGGGGGTAGGAGGGGTACTGGAGCAGGGATATGACACTAGGGACATGGGGGTAGGAGGGGGTACTGGAGCAGGGATATGACACTAGGGACATGGGGGTAGGAGGGGGTACTGGAGCGGGGATATGACACTAGGGACATGGGGGTAGGAGGGGTACTGGAGCGGGGATATGACACTAGGGACATGGGGGTAGGAGGGGTACTGGAGCAGGGATATGACACTAGGGACATGGGGGTAGGAGGGGGTACTGGAGCAGGGATATGACACTAGGGACATGGGGGTAGGAGGGGTACTGGAGCAGGGATATGACACTAGGGACATGGGGGTAGGAGGGGTACTGGAGCAGGGATATGACACTAGGGACATGGGGGTAGGAGGGGTACTGGAGCAGGGATATGACACTAGGGACATGGGGGTAGGAGGGGTACTGGAGCAGGGATATGACACTAGGGACATGGGGGTAGGAGGGGTACTGGAGCAGGGATATGACACTAGGGACATGGGGGTAGGAGGGGTACTGGAGCGGGGATATGACACTAGGGACATGGGGGGTAGGAGGGGTACTGGAGCGGGGATATGACACTAGGGACATGGGGGTAGGAGGGGTACTGGAGCAGGGATATGACACTAGGGACATGGGGGTAGGAGGGGTACTGGAGCAGGGCTATGACACTAGGGACATGGGGGTAGGAGGGGTACTGGAGCAGGGATATGACACTAGGGACATGGGGGTAGGAGGGGTACTGAAGCAGGGATATGACACTAGGGACATGGGGGTAGGAGGGGTGTACTGGAGCAGGGATATGACACTAGGGACATGGGGGTAGGAGGGGGTACTGAAGCAGGGATATGACACTAGGGACATGGGGGTAGGAGGGTACTGGAGCAGGGATATGACACTAGGGACATGGGGGTAGGAGGGTACTGCAGCAGGGGATATGACACTAGGGACATGGGGGTAGGAGGGGTACTGGAGCAGGGATATGACACTAGGGACATGGGGGTAGGAGGGGGTACTGGAGCAGGGATATGACACTAGGGACATGGGGGTAGGAGGGGAGAGCAGGGATATGACACTAGGGACATGGGGGTAGGAGGGGAGAGCAGGGATATGACACTAGGGACATGGGGGTAGGAGGGGGTACTGGAGCAGGGCTATGACACTAGGGACGAGGGGGTACTGGAGCAGGGCTATGACACTAGGGACGAGGGGGTACTGGAGCAGGGATATGACACTAGGGACATGGGGGGAGGGGTACTGGAGCAGGGATATGACACTAGGGACATGGGGGTAGGAGGGGGTACTGGAGCAGGGATATGACACTAGGGACATGGGGGTAGGAGGGGGTACTGGAGCAGGGATATGACACTAGGGACATGGGGGTAGGAGGGGGTACTGGAGCAGGGATATGACACTAGGGACATGGGGGTAGGAGGGGTACTGGAGCAGGGCTATGACACTAGGGACATGGGGGTAGGAGGGGGTACTGGAGCAGGGATATGACACTAGGGACATGGGGGTAGGAGGGGTACTGGAGCAGGGATATGACACTAGGGACATGGGGGTAGGAGGGGAGAGCAGGGAAATGACACTAGGGACATGGGGGTACTGGAGCAGGGATATGACACTAGGGACATGGGGGTAGGAGGGGTACTGGAGCAGGGCTATGACACTAGGGACATGGGGGTACTGGAGCAGGGATATGACACTAGGGACATGGGGGTAGGAGGGGTACTGGAGCAGGGATATGACACTAGGGACATGGGGGTAGGAGGGGGTACTGGAGCAGGGATATGACACTAGGGACATGGGGGTAGGAGGGGGTACTGGAGCAGGGATATGACACTAGGGACATGGGGGTAGGAGGGGGTACTGGAGCAGGGATATGACACTAGGGACATGGGGGTAGGAGGGGTACTGGAGCAGGGATATGACACTAGGGACATGGGGGTAGGAGGGGGTACTGGAGCAGGGATATGACACTAGGGACATGGGGGTAGGAGGGAGAGCAGGGATATGACACTAGGGACATGGGGGTAGGAGGGGGTACTGGAGCAGGGATATGACACTAGGGACATGGGGGTAGGAGGGTACTGGAGCAGGGCTATGACACTAGGGACATGGGGGATACTGGAGCAGGGATATGACACTAGGGACATGGGGGTAGGAGGGGGTACTGGAGCAGGGATATGACACTAGGGACATGGGGGTAGGAGGGGGTACTGGAGCAGGGCTATGACACTAGGGACATGGGGGTAGGAGGGGGTACTGGAGCAGGGATATGACACTAGGGACATGGGGGTAGGAGGGGTACTGGAGCAGGGATATGACACTAGGGACATGGGGGTAGGAGGGGGTACTGGAGCAGGGCTATGACACTAGGGACATGGGGGGTAGGAGGGGTACTGGAGCAGGGATATGACACTAGGGACATGGGGGTAGGAGGGGGGTACTGGAGCAGGGATATGACACTAGGGACATGGGGGTAGGAGGGGAGTACTGGAGCAGGGATATGACACTAGGGACATGGGGGTAGGAGGGGGTACTGGAGCAGGGATATGACACTAGGGACATGGGGGTAGGAGGGGGTACTGGAGCAGGGATATGACACTAGGGACATGGGGTAGGAGGGTCACTGGAGCAGGGATATGACACTAGGGACATGGGGGTAGGAGGGGAGAGCAGGGATATGACACTAGGGACATGGGGGTAGGAGGGGAGAGCAGGGATATGACACTAGGGACATGGGGGTAGGAGGGGAGAGCAGGGATATGACACTAGGGACATGGGGGTAGGAGGGGGTACTGGAGCAGGGCTATGACACTAGGGACGAGGGGGTACTGGAGCAGGGCTATGACACTAGGAGACGAGGGGTACTGGAGCAGGGATATGACACTAGGGACATGGGGGTAGGAGGGGTACTGGAGCAGGGATATGACACTAGGGACATGGGGGTAGGAGGGGGTACTGGAGCAGGGATATGACACTAGGGACATGGGGGTACTGGAGCAGGGATATGACACTAGGGACATGGGGGTAGGAGGGGAGAGCAGGGATATGACACTAGGGACATGGGGGTAGGAGGGGGTACTGGAGCAGGGATATGACACTAGGGACATGGGGGTAGGAGGGGTACTGGAGCAGGGCATTGACACTAGGGACATGGGGGTACTGGAGCAGGGATATGACACTAGGGACATGGGGGTAGGAGGGGGTACTGGAGCAGGGATATGACACTAGGGACATGGGGGTAGGAGGGGGTACTGGAGCAGGGCTATGACACTAGGGACATGGGGGTAGGAGGGGGTACTGGAGCAGGGATATGACACTAGGGACATGGGGGTAGGAGGGGTACTGGAGCAGGGATATGACACTAGGGACATGGGGGTAGGAGGGTACTGGAGCAGGGATATGACACTAGGGACATGGGGGGTAGGAGGGGTACTGGAGCAGGGCTATGACACTAGGGACATGGGGGTACTGGAGCAGGGATATGACACTAGGGACATGGGGGTAGGAGGGGACTGGAGCAGGGATATGACACTAGGGACATGGGGGTACTGGAGCAGGGATATGACACTAGGGACATGGGGGTAGGAGGGGGTACTGGAGCAGGGATATGACACTAGGGACATGGGGGTAGGAGGGGAGAGCAGGGATATGACACTAGGGACATGGGGGTAGGAGGGGTACTGGAGCAGGGATATGACACTAGGGACATGGGGGTAGGAGGGGAGAGCAGGGATATGACACTAGGGACATGGGGGTAGGAGGGGAGAGCAGGGATATGACACTAGGGACATGGGGGTAGGAGGGGTACTGGAGCAGGGCTATGACACTAGGGACGAGGGGGTACTGGAGCAGGGATATGACACTAGGGACATGGGGGTAGGAGGGGTACTGGAGCAGGGATATGACACTAGGGACATGGGGGTAGGAGGGGTACTGGAGCAGGGATATGACACTAGGGACATGGGGGTAGGAGGGGGTACTGGAGCAGGGATATGACACTAGGGACATGGGGGGTAGGAGGGGGTACTGGAGCGGATATGACACTAGGGACATGGGGGTAGGAGGGGGTACTGGAGCAGGGATATGACACTAGGGGACATGGGGGTAGGAGGTCACTGGAGCAGGGATATGACACTAGGGACATGGGGTAGGAGGGACTGAGCAGGGATATGACACCAGGGACATGGGGGTAGGAGGGGGTACTGGAGCAGGGATATGACACTAGGGACATGGGGGTAGGGGGGGGTACTGGAGCAGGGCTATGACACTAGGGACATGGGGGTACTGGAGCAGGGATATGACACTAGTGACATGGGGTAGGAGGGGTACTGGAGCAGGGATATGACACTAGGGACATGGGGGTAGGAGGGGTACTGGAGCAGGGATATGACACTAGGGACATGGGGGTAGGAGGGTATATGACACTAGGGACATGGGGGTAGGAGGGGCTGGAGCAGGGTATGACACTAGGGACTTAGGAGGGAGAGCAGGGATATGACACTAGGGACATGGGGGTAGGAGGGGTACTGGAGCAGGGATATGACACTAGGGACATGGGGGTAGGAGGGTACTGGAGCAGGGATATGACACTAGGGACATGGGGGTAGGAGGGGTACTGGAGCAGGGATATGACACTAGGGACATGGGGTAGGAGGGGGTCCTGGAGCAGGGCTATGACACTAGGGACATGGGGGGTAGGAGGGGGTACTGGAGCAGGGATATGACACTAGGGACATGGGGGTAGGAGGAGAGCAGGGATATGACACTAGGGACATGGGGGTAGGAGGGGAGAGCAGGGATATGACACTAGGGACATGGGGGTAGGAGGGGGTACTGGAGCAGGGCTATGACACTAGGAACGAGGGGGTACTGGAGCAGGATATGACACTAGGGACATGGGGGTAGGAGGGGTACTGGAGCAGGGATATGACACTAGGGACATGGGGGTAGAAGGGGTACTGGAGCAGGGATATGACACTAGGGACATGGGGGTAGGAGGGGGTACTGGAGCAGGGATATGACACTAGGGACATGGGGGTAGTAGGGGTACTGGAGCAGGGATATGACACTAGGGACATGGGGGTAGGAGGGGTACTGGAGCAGGGATATGACACTAGGGACATGGGGGTAGGAGGGTACTGGAGCAGGGATATGACACTAGGGACATGGGGGTAGGAGGGAGAGCAGGGATATGACACTAGGGACATGGGGGTACTGGAGCAGGGATATGACACTAGGGACATGGGAGTAGGAGGGGGTACTGGAGCAGGGCTATGACACTAGGGACATGGGGTAGGAGGGGTACTGGAGCAGGGATATGACACTAGGGACATGGGGGTAGGAGGGGAGAGCAGGGATATGACACTAGGGACATGGGGGTAGGAGGGGTACTGGAGCAGGGATATGACACTAGGGGCATGGGGGTAGGAGGGGGTACTGGAGCAGGGATATGACACTAGGGACATGGGGGTAGGAGGGGGTACTGGAGCAGGGATATGACACTAGGGACATGGGGGTAGTAGGGGTACTGGAGCAGGGATATGACACTAGGGACATGGGGGTAGGAGCGGGTACTGGAGCAGGGATATGACACTAGGGACATGGGGGTAGGAGGGGTACTGGAGCAGGGATATGACACTAGGGACATGGGGGTAGGAGGGAGAGCAGGGATATGACACTAGGGACATGGGGGTAGGAGGGGTACTGGAGCAGGGATATGACACTAGGGACATGGGGGGGAGGGTACTGGAGCAGGGATATGACACTAGGGACATGGGGGTAGGAGGGGGTACTGGAGCAGGGATATGACACTAGGCACATGGGGGGTAGGAGGGGGTACTGGAGCAGGGATATGACACTAGGGACATGGGGGTAGGAGGGGTACTGGAGCAGGGATATGACACTAGGGACATGGGGGTAGGAGGGGTACTGGAGCAGGGATATGACACTAGGAACAGGGGGTACTGGAGCAGGGATATGACACTAGGGACATGGGGGTACTGGAGCAGGGATATGACACTAGGGACATGGGGGTAGGAGGGGGTACTGGAGCAGGGCTATGACACTAGGGACATGGGGGTAGGAGGGGGTACTGGAGCAGGGCTATGACACTAGGGACATGGGGGTAGGAGGGGGACTGGAGCAGGGATATGACACTAGGGACATGGGGGTAGGAGGGGGTACTGGAGCAGGGATATGACACTAGGGACATGGGGGTAGGAGGGGTACTGGAGCAGGGCTATGACACTAGGGACATGGGGGTAGGAGTACTGAGCAGGGATATGACACTAGGGACATGGGGGGTAGGAGGGGTACTGAGCAGGGATATGACACTAGGGACATGGGGGTAGGAGGGGTACTGGAGCAGGGATATGACACTAGGGACATGGGGGTAGTAGGGGGTACTGGAGCAGGGATATGACACTAGGGACATGGGGATAGGAGGGTACTGGAGCAGAGATATGACACTAGTGACATGGGGGTAGGAGGGGACTGAGCAGGGATATGACACTAGGGACATGGGGGTAGGAGGGGTACTGGAGCAGGGATATGACACTAGGGGACATGGGGGTAGGAGGGGAAGCGGGATATGACACTAGGGACATGGGGGTAGGAGGGGGTACTGGAGCAGGGATATGACACTAGGGACATGGGGGTAGGAGGGGGTACTGGAGCAGGGATATGACACTAGGGACATGGGGGTAGGAGGGGGTACTGGAGCAGGATATGACACTCAGGGACATGGGGGTAGGAGGGTACTGGAGCAGGGATATGACACTAGGGACATGGGGGTAGGAGGGGGTACTGGAGCAGGGATATGACACTAGGGACATGGGGGTAGGGTACTGGAGCAGGGATATGACACTAGGGACATGGGGGTAGGAGGGGGTACTGGAGCAGGGATATGACACTAGGGACATGGGGTAGGAGGGGTACTGGAGCAGGGATATGACACTAGGGACATGGGGGTAGGAGGGGTACTGAGCAGGGATATGACACTAGGGACATGGGGTAGGAGGGGTACTGGAGCAGGGATATGACACTAGGGACATGGGGTAGGAGGGGTACTGGAGCAGGGATATGACACTAGGGACATGGGGGTAGGAGGGTACTGGAGCAGGGATATGACACTAGGCACATGGGGGTAGGAGGGGTACTGGAGCAGGGATATGACACTAGGGACATGGGGGTAGGAGGGGGTACTGGAGCAGGGATATGACACTAGGGACATGGGGTAGAGGGTATGACAGGGGATATGACACTAGGGACATGGGGTAGGAGGACTGGAGCAGGGATATGACACTAGGGACATGGGGTAGGAGGGGCAGAGCAGGGATATGACACTAGGGACATGGGGGTAGGGGGTACTGGAGCAGGGATTATGACACTAGGGACATGGGGGTAGGAGGGGTACTGAGCAGGGATATGACACTAGGACACATGGGGGTAGGAGGGGGAGCAGGGATATGACACTAGGGACATGGGGGTAGGAGGGGGTACTGGAGCAGGGATATGACACTAGGGACATGGGGGTAGGAGGGGTACTGGAGCAGGGATATGACACTAGGGACATGGGGGTAGGAGGGGTACTGGAGCAGGGCTATGACACTAGGGACATGGGGTAGGAGGGTACTGGAGCAGGGATATGACACTAGGGACATGGGGGTAGGAGGGTACTGGAGCAGGGATATGACACTAGGGACATGGGGGTAGGAGAGGCTGGCATGACACTAGGGACATGGGGGTAGGAGGGTACTGGAGCAGGGATATGACACTAGGGACATGGGGGTAGGAGGGGTACTGGAGCAGGGATATGACACTAGGGACATGGGGGGTAGGGATACTGGAGCAGGGATATGACACTAGGGGACATGGGGGTAGGAGGGTACTGGAGCAGGGATATGACACTAGGGACATGGGGGTAGGAGGAGTACTGGAGCAGGGATATGACACTAGGGACGTGCTAGGGGGTACTGGGGCAGGGGATATGACACTAGGGACATGGGGGTAGGAGGGGGTACTGGAGCAGGGCTATGACACTAGGGACATGGGGGTAGGAGGGGTCACTGCAGCAGTGGCTATGACACTGATGCTGACCTTCTAGGCAGAGTTGCAAATAAGACTGCCCATATTAGTCTTTTCTTTTTAATTGGCCGTCTGAGATATGGCTTTTCTTTGCAACTCTGCCTAGAAGGTCAGCATCCCGGAGTCGCCTCTTCACTGTTGACGTTGAGACTGTTTTTTTGCGGGTACTATTTAATGAAGCTGCCAGTTGAGGACCTGTGAGGTGCCTGTTTCTCAAACTAGACACTCATGTATTTGTCCTCTTGCTCAGTTGTGCACCGCGGCCTCCCACTCCTCTTTCAATTCTGGTTAGAGACAGTTTGCGCTGTTCTGTGAAGGGAGTAGTACACAGCGTTGTACGAGATCTTCAATTTCTTGGCAATTTCTCGCATAGAATAGCCTTCATTTCTCAGAACAAGAATAGACTGACGAGTTTCAGAAGAAAGTAATTTGTTTCTGACCATTTTGATCCTGTAATCGAACCCACAATTGCTGATGCTCCAGATACTCAACTAGTCTCAAGAAGGCCAGTTTTATTGCTTCTTTAATCAGCACAACAGTTTTCAGCTGTGCTAACATAATTGCAAAAGGGTTTTCTAATGATCAATTAGCCTTTTAAAATGATAAACTTGGATTAGCAAACACAATGTGCCATTGGAACACAGGACTGATGGTTGCTGATAATGGGCCTCTGTACGCCTATGTAGATATTCCATTAAAAATCAGCCATTTCCAGCTACAATAGCCATTTACAACATGAACAATGTCTACACTTTATTTCTGATCAATTTGATGTTATTTTAATGGACAACATTTTTTGCTTTTCTTTCGAAAACAAGGACATTTCTAAGTGACCCCAAACTTTTGAGCGGTAGTGTATTATCTAAGTGAGATAGTCAGAATATGAATGTCATCTGTTACTAGCAAGTTATTGATTTCATGAACCTTGTTTCTTAAGCTACATACGTTTTAATGTGGGCAATTTTTTATACTTTTCCGGGATGCTTGATTGTTTTTATTGCTTTACTTGGAAGCTTATCAGAAGTAGACATTACAATATTATTTATGTTTTGAGCTGATAATGCAGGGTGAGCTGCATATACTGGACTTCCTACTAGGGAAATCTGCCTCAGTGCAAACAGTTGCAGGACCCCAGCTAATGGGGATCCAAAATTATAACTCTAGCTCATAGACACATGATTACTTCATAAAATAGCTTTAGGATTGACATAGGCATGCAGGATAGTAAGAGGGGCATCATTTTAGGTTACTTCTGACTGCCAACACCCCAGAGATAATTTACATTTTGCATTATTACAACAACTCAGCAACAACTCAGCGACACAATGGCAGGGATTATCTGAGCAGGGCTTGGTCCAGCCAAGATTATTTGGATGGACTCCGTCATTCCTGTAGAACCTCTTCAGTTTCTCAAAAGGTGTCAAAGTTTTCTATAAAAGTGATTCCAACAGAGCTACAGTAATCTTTTAGCCAGATGTGTAACGCCAGTAGCCTGCTGAATCTCTCACACCCGCGGCCCAACGATGGTACTGGACCTGAAATAATTGGCAATTTTTTTGGGTATCTTTTCAGAGCTAGAATCGGTTCTTTTTTTTAAATCTATTGTCGTGGAAATTGTTACACAGGGACACTCAAAGTAATAAATATAATAATAATAATAATAATATGCCATTTATCAGACGCTTTTATCCAAAGTGACTTACAGTCATGTGTGCATACATTTTTACGTATGGGTGGTCCTGGGGATCGAACCCACTACCCTGGCGTTACAAGCGCCGTGCTCTACCAGCTGAGCTACAGAGGACCACGTCATGTGGTGCGACGGACCACTTAAATGAATGATTGTTTGTCAGCGCGATGGAGAGGTTCCAACAACGGCTGCGGAGGGCTGCCGTGGTTACACACGCTCTGCGGTTGAGATGCCGGTTGGACGTACTGCCAAAACGATATTGGCGAGAAATGAACATTCAATTCTCTGGCAACAGCTCTGGTGGACATTCCTGCAGTCACATGCCAATTGCACGCTCCCACAAAACTTGAGACGTCTGTGGCATTGTGTTGTGAAAAAAACAGCTAATTTATGTGGCCTTTTATTGGCCCCAGGCACAAGGTGCACCTGTGTAATGATTGTGCTGTTTAATCAGCTTCTTGATATGCCACACCTGTCAGGTGGATGGATTGTCTTAGCAAAGGAGAAATGCTCACTAACAGGGATGTAAACAAATTTTGTGCGCAAAATTGTGAAAATAAGCTTTGTGCGTATGAAACATTTCAGGGATCTTTTATTTCAGCTCGTGGAACATGGGACCCCGTGCACTACACCTCTGATTTTTCAAATGACCTACTCCTCATCAAGCTTTGATACGTTTTGAATCAGCTGTGTGGCAAAAACCAAAACGAGCACCCCTGGGGACAGAGTTTGGGAAACCCTGCTTTACATGTTGCGTTTTTTAAATATTTTGGTTCAGTGTGTGTATATAAAGTTGTATTTTATTGTCTCCTCCGTCAGGTGGTGAAGCTCCACACCAAGCTGGGGAAGCCCATCCCCTCCACAGAGCCCAGTGTAGTGACCCAGACCCCCACCTCCACCACGGCAGCCCCCTCCAAAACACCCTCCTCCCACCCCCACTGGCTCCACCACCACCGCCTCCTCCCTGCCCCCCTCCTCCAACTCCTCCTACCTGAAGCCGGTTAACATCGTCAGCCAGGGTGGTGCTGGGGCCGGACTGGGGAAAGGTCTAGCGGTGAACAACCTATCAGCAGCCACCACAGCTGTCAAGAAGGTCAACACCCCCAAGATCAACTTTGTCGGTAAGAAGGGGCTGTTGTGTTTCATTCCAGTACATCCCTCCTAAATAAAGATCCAAAACATCCAATCATTCACTGAAACTTGAAGTTAGCTTTTTCAATTCGGAGAATTTATTTTAAAAAAATTATTCAGGACCATTTATTCTTATGATTACCTTTTTTTGCCCCCTATTGAAATGGGTTTTGCGTGTGGAACATGGTCCCTGATGAAATGGGTTTTGCGTGTGGAACATGGTCCCTGATGAAATGGGTTTTGCGTGTGGAACATGGTCCCTGATGAAATGGGTTTTGCGTGAACTGTCCCTGATGAAATGGGTTTTGTGAACATGGTCCCTGATGAAATGGTGTGGAACATGGTCCCTGATGAAATGGGTTTTGCGTGTGGAACATGGTCCCTGATGAAATGGGTTTTGCGTGTGGAACATGGTCCCTGATGAAATGCTAGTGAAAAGAGGCTGAGTCTGCTCCAGGCTAGTCTGTGGTAGGGTAGTCTGTGGTAGGGTAGTCTGTGGTAGGCTAGTCTGTGGTAGGGTAGTCTGCTCCAGGCTAGTCTGTGGTAGGGTAGTCTGCTCCAGGCTAGTCTGTGGTAGGGTAGTCTGTGGTAGGCTAGTCTGTGGTAGGGTAGTCTGCTCCAGGCTAGTCTGTGGTAGGGTAGTCTGCTCCAGGCTAGTCTGTGGTAGGGTAGTCTGTGGTAGGGTAGTCTGCTCTAGGCTGTCTGTGGTAGGGTAGTCTGCTCCAGGGTCTGTTAGGTAGTCTGTGGTAGGGTGTCTGTGGTGGGTAGTCTGTGTCTGTGGTAGTCTTCCAGGCTGTCTGTGGTAGGCTAGTCTGTGGTAGGGTAGTCTGTGGTAGGGTAGTCTGTGGTAGGGTAGTCTGTGGTAGGGTAGTCTGCTCCAGGCTAGTCTGTGGTAGGGTAGTCTGTGGTAGGGTAGTCTGTGGTAGGGTAGTCTGCTCCAGGCTAGTCTGTGGTAGGCTAGTCTGTGGTAGGGTAGTCTGTGGTAGGGTAGTCTGTGGTAGGGTAGTCTGTGGTAGGGTAGTCTGCTCCAGGCTAGTCTGTGGTAGGCTAGTCTGTGGTAGGGTAGTCTGTGGTAGGGTAGTCTGTGGTAGGCTAGTCTGTGGTAGGGTAGTCTGCTCCAGGCTAGTCTGTGGTAGGGTAGTCTGTGGTAGGGTAGTCTGTGGTAGGGTAGTCTGTGGTAGGCTAGTCTGTGGTAGGGTAGTCTGTGGTAGGCTAGTCTGTGGTAGGCTAGTCTGTGGTAGGCTAGTCTGTGGTAGGCTAGTCTGTGGTAGGCTAGTCTGTGGTAGGCTAGTCTGTGGTAGGGTAGTCTGTGGTAGGGTAGCTGTGTTGGCAGTACATGCCAATGTGGATCTGAATCGCTGCCAGTCGCTGAGGCTTTCAGACCGACTGTTCTGACAGTTTCTCATCTCTCTCGCTCGCTCGCTCGGGGATGTTAACGCTCAACCGTTCATCGGTTAGCTGCCCAAAATAAATAAATTTGACCGGTCATGCTTATCGGTCTATAGGGACATTTGCATAATTTTAGTGGAATTAAATTGGTGTGTGTATTTTCATTAGTCGTCATGCATCTTATCACACGCCACAGCATTCAGAGACTAGTGAGATGAGAGGCATTAACTACCACCTGTCAGACAGCATTCAGAGACTAGTTAGAGGAGAGGCATTAACTACCACCTGTCAGACAGCATTCAGAGACTAGTGAGATGAGAGGCATTAACTACCACCTGTCAGACAGCATTCAGAGACTAGTGAGAGGAGAGGCATTAACTACCACCTGTCAGACAGCATTCAGAGACTAGTGAGAGGAGAGGCATTAACTACCACCTGTCAGACAGCATTCAGAGCCTAGTGAGAGGAGAGGCATTAACTACCACCTGTCAGACAGCATTCAGAGACTAGTTAGAGGAGAGGCATTAACTACCACCTGTCAGACAGCATTCAGAGACTAGTGAGATGAGAGGCATTAACTACCACCTGTCAGACAGCATTCAGAGACTAGTGAGATGAGGCATTAACTACCACCTGTCAGACAGCATTCAGAGACTAGTGAGATGAGAGGCATTAACTACCACCTGTCAGACAGCATTCAGAGACTAGTTAGAGGAGAGGCATTAACTACCACCTGTCAGACAACATTCAGAGACTAGTGAGATGAGGCATTAACTACCACCTGTCAGACAGCATTCAGAGACTAGTGAGATGAGAGGCATTAACTACCACCTGTCAGACAGCATTCAGAGACTAGTTAGAGGAGAGGCATTAACTACCACCTGTCAGACAGCATTCAGAGACTAGTGAGATGAGAGGCATTAACTACCACCTGTCAGACAGCATTCAGAGACTAGTGAGATGAGGGCATTAACTACCACCTGTCAGACAGCATTCAGAGACTAGTGAGATGAGAGGCATTAACTACCACCTGTCAGACAGCATTCAGAGACTAGTGAGATGAGGCATTAACTACCACCTGTCAGACAGCATTCAGAGACTAGTGAGATGAGAGAGGCATTAACTACCACCTGTCAGACAGCATTCAGAGACTAGTTAGAGGAGAGGCATTAACTACCACCTGTCAGACAGCATTCAGAGACTAGTGAGATGAGAGGCATTAACTACCACCTGTCAGACAGCATTCAGAGACTAGTGAGATGAGGGCATTAACTACCACCTGTCAGACAGCATTCAGAGACTAGTTAGAGGAGAGGCATTAACTACCACCTGTCAGACAGCATTCAGAGACTAGTTAGAGGAGAGGCATTAACTACCACCTGTCAGACAGCATTCAGAGACTAGTGAGATGAGGCATTAACTACCACCTGTCAGACAGCATTCAGAGACTAGTGAGATGAGAGGCATTAACTACCACCTGTCAGACAGCATTCAGAGACTAGTTAGAGGAGAGGCATTAACTACCACCTGTCAGACAGCATTCAGAGACTAGTGAGATGAGAGGCATTAACTACCACCTGTCAGACAGCATTCAGAGACTAGTGAGATGAGAGGCATTAACTACCACCTGTCAGACAGCATTCAGAGACTAGTTAGAGGAGAGGCATTAACTACCACCTGTCAGACAGCATTCAGAGACTAGTGAGATGAGAGGCATTAACTACCACCTGTCAGACAGCATTCAGAGACTAGTTAGAGGAGAGGCATTAACTACCACCTGTCAGACAGCATTCAGAGACTAGTTAGATGAGAGGCATTAACTACCACCTGTCAGACAGCATTCAGAGACTAGTGAGAGGAGAGGCATTAACTACCACCTGTCAGACAGCATTCAGAGACTAGTGAGATGAGGCATTAACTACCACCTGTCAGACAGCATTCAGAGACTAGTTAGATGAGAGGCATTAACTACCACCTGTCAGACAGCATTCAGAGACTAGTGAGATGAGGCATTAACTACCACCTGTCAGACAGCATTCAGAGACTAGTGAGAGGAGAGGCATTAACTACCACCTGTCAGACAGCATTCAGAGACTAGTGAGAGGAGAGGCATTAACTACCACCTGTCAGACAGCATTCAGAGCCTAGTGAGATGAGGCATTAACTACCACCTGTCAGACAGCATTCAGAGACTAGTGAGAGGAGAGGCATTAACTACCACCTGTCAGACAGCATTCAGAGACTAGTGAGAGGAGGCATTAACTACCACCTGTCAGACAGCATTCAGAGACTAGTGAGAGAGAGGCATTAACTACCACCTGTCAGACAGCATTCAGAGACTAGTGAGAGGAGAGGCATTAACTACCACCTGTCAGACAGCATTCAGAGACTAGTGAGATGAGAGGCATTAACTACCACCTGTCAGACAGCATTCAGAGACTAGTGAGATGAGAGGCATTAACTACCACCTGTCAGACAGCATTCAGAGACTAGTTAGAGGAGGCATTAACTACCACCTGTCAGACAGCATTCAGAGACTAGTGAGATGAGGCATTAACTACCACCTGTCAGACAGCATTCAGAGACTAGTGAGAGGAGAGGCATTAACTACCACCTGTCAGACAGCATTCAGAGACTAGTGAGATGAGGCATTAACTACCACCTGTCAGACAGCATTCAGAGACTAGTTAGAGGAGAGGCATTAACTACCACCTGTCAGACAGCATTCAGAGCCTAGTGAGATGAGGCATTAACTACCACCTGTCAGACAGCATTCAGAGACTAGTGAGAGGAGAGGCATTAACTACCACCTGTCAGACAGCATTCAGAGACTAGTTAGAGGAGAGGCATTAACTACCACCTGTCAGACAGCATTCAGAGACTAGTGAGAGGAGAGGCATTAACTACCACCTGTCAGACAGCATTCAGAGACTAGTGAGAGGAGAGGCATTAACTACCACCTGTCAGACAGCATTCAGAGACTAGTTAGAGGAGAGGCATTAACTACCACCTGTCAGACAGCATTCAGAGACTAGTGAGAGGAGAGGCATTAACTACCACCTGTCAGACAGCATTCAGAGACTAGTGAGAGGAGAGGCATTAACTACCACCTGTCAGACAGCATTCAGAGACTAGTTAGAGGAGAGGCATTAACTACCACCTGTCAGACAGCATTCAGAGACTAGTGAGAGGAGAGGCATTAACTACCACCTGTCAGACAGCATTCAGAGACTAGTGAGATGAGGCATTAACTACCACCTGTCAGACAGCATTCAGAGACTAGTTAGAGGAGCATAATTAACTACCACCTGTCAGACAGCATTCAGAGACTAGTGAGATGAGGCATTAACTACCACCTGTCAGACAGCATTCAGAGCCTAGTGAGATGAGGCATTAACTACCACCTGTCAGACAGCATTCAGAGACTAGTGAGATGAGGCATTAACTACCACCTGTCAGACAGCATTCAGAGACTAGTGAGATGAGGCATTAACTACCACCTGTCAGACAGCATTCAGAGACTAGTGAGAGGAGAGGCATTAACTACCACCTGTCAGACAGCATTCAGAGACTAGTGAGAGGAGGGCATTAACTACCACCTGTCAGACAGCATTCAGAGACTAGTGAGATGAGGCATTAACTACCACCTGTCAGACAGCATTCAGAGACTAGTGAGATGAGGGCATTAACTACCACCTGTCAGACAGCATTCAGAGACTAGTGAGAGGAGAGGCATTAACTACCACCTGTCAGACAGCATTCAGAGACTAGTGAGATGAGAGGCATTAACTACCACCTGTCAGACAGCATTCAGAGACTAGTGAGAGGAGAGGCATTAACTACCACCTGTCAGACAGCATTCAGAGACTAGTGAGATGAGGCATTAACTACCACCTGTCAGACAGCATTCAGAGACTAGTGAGAGGAGAGGCATTAACTACCACCTGTCAGACAGCATTCAGAGACTAGTGAGAGGAGAGGCATTAACTACCACCTGTCAGACAGCATTCAGAGACTAGTGAGATGAGAGGCATTAACTACCACCTGTCAGACAGCATTCAGAGACTAGTGAGATGAGAGGCATTAACTACCACCTGTCAGACAGCATTCAGAGACTAGTTAGAGGAGAGGCATTAACTACCACCTGTCAGACAGCATTCAGAGACTAGTTAGAGGGAGAGGCATTAACTACCACCTGTCAGACAGCATTCAGAGCCTAGTGAGAGGAGAGGCATTAACTACCACCTGTCAGACAGCATTCAGAGACTAGTTAGAGGAGAGGCATTAACTACCACCTGTCAGACAGCATTCAGAGACTAGTTAGAGGAGAGGCATTAACTACCACCTGTCAGACAGCATTCAGAGCCTAGTGAGAGGAGAGGCATTAACTACCACCTGTCAGACAGCATTCAGAGACTAGTGAGAGGAGAGGCATTAACTACCACCTGTCAGACAGCATTCAGAGACTAGTTAGAGGAGAGGCATTAACTACCACCTGTCAGACAGCATTCAGAGCCTAGTGAGAGGAGAGGCATTAACTACCACCTGTCAGACAGCATTCAGAGACTAGTTAGAGGAGAGGCATTAACTACCACCTGTCAGACAGCATTCAGAGACTAGTTAGAGGAGAGGCATTAACTACCACCTGTCAGACAGCATTCAGAGCCTAGTGAGAGGAGAGGCATTAACTACCACCTGTCAGACAGCATTCAGAGACTAGTGAGAGGAGAGGCATTAACTACCACCTGTCAGACAGCATTCAGAGACTAGTTAGAGGAGAGGCATTAACTACCACCTGTCAGACAGCATTCAGAGCCTAGTGAGAGGGAGAGGCATTAACTACCACCTGTCAGACAGCATTCAGAGACTAGTGAGAGGAGAGGCATTAACTACCACCTGTCAGACAGCATTCAGAGACTAGTGAGAGGAGAGGCATTAACTACCACCTGTCAGACAGCATTCAGAGACTAGTTAGAGGAGAGGCATTAACTACCACCTGTCAGACAGCATTCAGAGCCTAGTGAGATGAGGCATTAACTACCACCTGTCAGACAGCATTCAGAGACTAGTGAGATGAGGCATTAACTACCACCTGTCAGACAGCATTCAGAGACTAGTTAGAGGAGAGGCATTAACTACCACCTGTCAGACAGCATTCAGAGACTAGTGAGATGAGGCATTAACTACCACCTGTCAGACAGCATTCAGAGACTAGTGAGATGAGGCATTAACTACCACCTGTCAGACAGCATTCAGAGACTAGTTAGAGGAGAGGCATTAACTACCACCTGTCAGACAGCATTCAGAGACTAGTGAGATGAGAGGCATTAACTACCACCTGTCAGACAGCATTCAGAGACTAGTGAGATGAGGCATTAACTACCACCTGTCAGACAGCATTCAGAGACTAGTGAGATGAGAGGCATTAACTACCACCTGTCAGACAGCATTCAGAGACTAGTGAGAGGAGAGGCATTAACTACCACCTGTCAGACAGCATTCAGAGACTAGTGAGATGAGAGGCATTAACTACCACCTGTCAGACAGCATTCAGAGACTAGTTAGAGGAGAGGCATTAACTACCACCTGTCAGACAGCATTCAGAGACTAGTTAGAGGAGAGGCATTAACTACCACCTGTCAGACAGCATTCAGAGACTAGTTAGAGGAGAGGCATTAACTACCACCTGTCAGACAGCATTCAGAGACTAGTGAGAGGAGAGGCATTAACTACCACCTGTCAGACAGCATTCAGAGACTAGTGAGATGAGAGGCATTAACTACCACCTGTCAGACAGCATTCAGAGACTAGTGAGATGAGGCATTAACTACCACCTGTCAGACAGCATTCAGAGACTAGTTAGAGGAGAGGCATTAACTACCACCTGTCAGACAGCATTCAGAGACTAGTTAGAGGAGAGGCATTAACTACCACCTGTCAGACAGCATTCAGAGACTAGTGAGAGGAGAGGCATTAACTACCACCTGTCAGACAGCATTCAGAGACTAGTTAGAGGAGAGGCATTAACTACCACCTGTCAGACAGCATTCAGAGACTAGTGAGATGAGAGGCATTAACTACCACCTGTCAGACAGCATTCAGAGACTAGTTAGAGGAGAGGCATTAACTACCACCTGTCAGACAGCATTCAGAGACTAGTGAGAGGAGGCATTAACTACCACCTGTCAGACAGCATTCAGAGACTAGTTAGAGGAGAGGCATTAACTACCACCTGTCAGACAGCATTCAGAGACTAGTTAGAGGAGAGGCATTAACTACCACCTGTCAGACAGCATTCAGAGACTAGTTAGAGGAGAGGCATTAACTACCACCTGTTAGACAGCATTCAGAGACTAGTTAGAGGAGAGGCATTAACTACCACCTGTCAGACAGCATTCAGAGACTAGTTAGAGGAGAGGCATTAACTACCACCTGTTAGACAGCATTCAGAGACTAGTGAGATGAGAGGCATTAACTACCACCTGTCAGACAGCATTCAGAGACTAGTTAGAGGAGAGGCATTAACTACCACCTGTCAGACAGCATTCAGAGACTAGTTAGAGGAGAGGCATTAACTACCACCTGTCAGACAGCATTCAGAGACTAGTTAGAGGAGAGGCATTAACTACCACCTGTTAGACAGCATTCAGAGACTAGTTAGAGGAGAGGCATTAACTACCACCTGTCAGACAGCATTCAGAGACTAGTGAGATGAGAGGCATTAACTACCACCTGTCAGACAGCATTCAGAGACTAGTGAGATGAGGCATTAACTACCACCTGTCAGACAGCATTCAGAGACTAGTTAGAGGAGAGGCATTAACTACCACCTGTCAGACAGCATTCAGAGACTAGTTAGAGGAGAGGCATTAACTACCACCTGTCAGACAGCATTCAGAGACTAGTTAGAGGAGAGGCATTAACTACCACCTGTTAGACAGCATTCAGAGACTAGTTAGAGGAGAGGCATTAACTACCACCTGTCAGACAGCATTCAGAGACTAGTGAGATGAGAGGCATTAACTACCACCTGTCAGACAGCATTCAGAGACTAGTTAGAGGAGAGGCATTAACTACCACCTGTCAGACAGCATTCAGAGACTAGTGAGATGAGGCATTAACTACCACCCGTCAGACAGCATTCAGAGACTAGTGAGATGAGGCATTAACTACCACCTGTCAGACAGCATTCAGAGACTAGTGAGATGAGAGGCATTAACTACCACCTGTCAGACAGCATTCAGAGACTAGTGAGAGGAGAGGCATTAACTACCACCTGTCAGACAGCATTCAGAGACTAGTTAGAGGAGAGGCATTAACTACCACCTGTCAGACAGCATTCAGAGACTAGTTAGAGGAGAGGCATTAACTACCACCTGTCAGACAGCATTCAGAGACTAGTGAGATGAGGCATTAACTACCACCTGTCAGACAGCATTCAGAGACTAGTTAGAGGAGAGGCATTAACTACCACCTGTCAGACAGCATTCAGAGACTAGTTAGATGAGGCATTAACTACCACCTGTCAGACAGCATTCAGAGACTAGTGAGAGGAGAGGCATTAACTACCACCTGTCAGACAGCATTCAGAGACTAGTTAGAGGAGAGGCATTAACTACCACCTGTCAGACAGCATTCAGAGACTAGTTAGATGAGGCATTAACTACCACCTGTCAGACAGCATTCAGAGACTAGTTAGAGGAGAGGCATTAACTACCACCTGTCAGACAGCATTCAGAGACTAGTGAGATGAGAGGCATTAACTACCACCTGTCAGACAGCATTTAGAGACTAGTGAGAGGAGAGGCATTAACTACCACCTGTCAGACAGCATTCAGAGACTAGTGAGATGAGGCATTAACTACCACCTGTCAGACAGCATTCAGAGACTAGTTAGAGGAGAGGCATTAACTACCACCTGTCAGACAGCATTCAGAGACTAGTGAGATGAGAGGCATTAACTACCACCTGTCAGACAGCATTCAGAGACTAGTTAGATGAGGGCATTAACTACCACCTGTCAGACAGCATTCAGAGACTAGTGAGATGAGAGGCATTAACTACCACCTGTTAGACAGCATTCAGAGACTAGTGAGATGAGGCATTAACTACCACCTGTCAGACAGCATTCAGAGACTAGTGAGATGAGGCATTAACTACCACCTGTCAGACAGCATTCAGAGACTAGTTAGAGGAGAGGCATTAACTACCACCTGTCAGACAGCATTCAGAGACTAGTTAGAGGAGAGGCATTAACTACCACCTGTCAGACAGCATTCAGAGACTAGTGAGATGAGAGGCATTAACTACCACCTGTCAGACAGCATTCAGAGACTAGTTAGAGGAGAGGCATTAACTACCACCTGTCAGACAGCATTCAGAGCCTAGTGAGATGAGAGGCATTAACTACCACCTGTCAGACAGCATTCAGAGACTAGTGAGATGAGGCATTAACTACCACCTGTCAGACAGCATTCAGAGACTAGTGAGATGAGAGGCATTAACTACCACCTGTCAGACAGCATTCAGAGACTAGTGAGAGGAGAGGCATTAACTACCACCTGTCAGACAGCATTCAGAGACTAGTGAGAGGAGAAGCATTAACTACCACCTGTCAGACAGCATTCAGAGACTAGTTAGAGGAGAGGCATTAACTACCACCTGTCAGACAGCATTCAGAGACTAGTGAGATGAGAGGCATTAACTACCACCTGTCAGACAGCATTTAGAGACTAGTGAGAGGAGAGGCATTAACTACGACCTGTCAGACAGCATTCAGAGACTAGTGAGAGGAGAGGCATTAACTACCACCTGTCAGACAGCATTCAGAGACTAGTTAGAGGAGAGGCATTAACTACCACCTGTCAGACAGCATTCAGAGCAGCTCCTCAAATAGCTGGTCCTGGAGTGAAACGTGAAACATAATTCCAGTCATTGCGCAACAATTAAAAATTCTAAACGAGCGTTAAACTGTTTTGATGGCAAAGATTAAAAATAGCTTTTTATTTCTCAACTCATAATTAAAGCGCCTCTCATTTTGCCGTTCGAGTGCATAGGTTATAATCTGTAGGCAGGCTGTCAGCACGTCACCCACTGCTGGAGGCAGCTTAACGTCATGTGAGCTGGAGGCAGCATGACGTCATGTGAGCTGGAGGCAGCATGACGTCATGTGAGCTGGAGGCAGCATAACGTCATGTGAGCTGGAGGCAGTGTGATTGTTTTGAAACCTGAACGTTTTTGTTTTATTTCAAATAATGAGGCGCGTCTTACCTCGCTTCAAAGTAGCTTAGCCAAAATCCATCCATAGAAACGTGCCGTTAACCATCATTTCTCTCCTGTTCTATTGGTTTTCATATCAACTTTATTTCGTTGTCTAGAAGCCAAAGGCACAATCCCCATCCTAGTTGCTAATAGACTCCTCCTCTTTCTAAGTTTCTAACTGAGATGTTCATCTCTGTCACGTATGGAACCGCTCTCGTTATGGACGCTGTTTAGAACAGCGTTTTTCCCATGAATTGCATTTTATTAGCTGCTTCATTACTGAAGTTGCAGACGATAGGCTTGCTAATGTTGGGTCTTTCCATTTTAAAGCTCTTAATGAAATGTGTCTGTTCCTTGTTTTCTATTGGTCACGTCATTTTACTGTTTGGAAAAAATTTTAACCATTTTGTTGACTGGTTAATGAGGTTCGTGAGGATCGGTTAGTCGGCAGCAAAATTGACCGAAATTTGGAACCATTTCATTGATTTTACTGAGTTACAGTTCATATGGGGAAATCAGTCAATTGAAATAAATTCATTAGGCCCTAATCTATGGATTTCACATGACTGGGAATATAGATATGCATCTCTTGGTCACAGATACCTTTAATACAATGGGCCTCAGGATCTCGTCACGGAATTTTTGTGCATTCAAATTGCCATCGATAACATACAATTGTGTTCGTTGTCCGTAGCTTATGCCTGCCCATACCATAACCATAACCCCACCACCATGGGGCACTCTGTTCACAATGTTGACATCAGCAAACCGCTCGCCCACACATGACGCCATACACGTGGTCTGCGGTTATGAGGCCGGTTGGACATACTGCCAAATTCTCTAAAACGATGTTGAAGGCGGCTTATGGTAGAGAAATTAACATTCAATTCTCTGGCGACAGTTCTGGTGGACATTCCTGCAGTCAGCATGCCAATTGCGCGCTCCCTCAAAACTTGAGACATATGTGGCATTGTGTTGTGTAACAAAACTGCACATTTTAGTGGCATTTTATTGTCCCCAGCACAAGGCGCATCTGTGTAATGATCGTGCTGTTTAATCGGCTTCTTAATATGCCACACCAGGGATTCGAACCAGAGACCCTTCGGTTACTGGCCCAACGCTCTTAACCGCTAGGCTACCTGCCCGCCCCTTAGGCTTTCATCTTTGGCTGGCTAGACTCTTTGGCATCTGGTCCATGTAAAGCTGCAAGAAGCTCTATTCTGTAATTTTCTACCAATCCTCATCAGTTCTGATTCTGGAATTCTTCCGTCTCCAGGGGGAAGCAAGCTCCAGACTACTGGGAAGGTGACCGAGGAAGCCAAGGTGGAGGCATCCAAGCCTCCTCCGCCCTCATTGGTCCCCCAACCTCAGGAGACGAAGAACGAGTCCTCTGATTCGCTGTCCACCCTGGCCGCCCTGCAGAGTGACGTGCAGCCTGTTGGACACGACTATGTGGAAGAGGTACGGGTTGAGATCACATAGACCCAGATCACATAGACCCAGATCACATAGACCCAGATCACATAGACCCAGATCACATAGACCCAGATCACATAGACCCAGATCACATAGACCCAGATCACAGAGTGAATGTTTTGCCACAGGTGTAGTGGACTATATTGCTTATCATTCTGAAGGACTTAGGGGGTGAACAATAATGAAGATCGATCAGGTCGGCCTCCAGGGCAAGAGATGCTTTATTGACAAAGACGGGCGCAGACAAATCAGACGTCAAAGCAAGAGGAGAGAACTCTCTAGTACAGAGCATTTTCTCAAAACCTCACTTCCTTGTTCATCTCTATACCTGGTTTAGCGGGAATCCAATTCGACGTGCAGTATCACAACAGCTTAAGTGTAGAGTTTCAATAGACCGACCGACAATATAGCTTCTAGATGATGAACTTACCACAGATACAAAGGAGCTTGTTAGCGACATCAGTGTAGAAAAGGCTCTTCTTTCACCCAACAGATTCCCACAAAACTGAATTAATTTCAGAAACCTGCAGGACGACCTCATATTCTATGATGTCAGAAAGTATTTTGTTTTTCATTGGCCAGTTGTACATCCCTGCTCACTGTCCATTTTCAGCTTACAAACAAAACCGGTTAGAAATACTGGATCATAAAGTATGAATTGTCAAATAGTTGCCCAGAGGCAAGATAAAGGAGCTGATTGTGGACTACAGGAAAAACGGAGGGCCGAGCACGCCCCCATTCAGGAAACGGAGGGCCGAGCACGCCCCCATTCTCATCGACGGGGCTGTAGTGGCGCGGGTTGAGATGTTCATGTTCTTCGGTGTCCACGTCACTAAGGACCTATCATGGTCCGAACACACCAACACAGTCGTGAAGAGGACACAAGACTGAAAAGGAGACTGAAAAGATTTGGCATGGGTCCTCAGATCCTCAAAGTTATACAGCCGCACCATCGAGAGCATCCTGACTGGTTGCATTACCGCTTGGTATGGCAACTGCTCAGCCTCCGACCGCAAGGCACTACAGAGGGTAGTGCGTACGGCCCAGTACATCACTGGGGCCAAGCTTCCTGCCATCCAGGACCTCTATACCAGGTGGTGTCAGGGGAAGGCCCTAAAAATGGTCAAAGACTCCAGTCACCTTAGTCATAGACTGTTCTCTCTGCTACCGCACAGCAAGCGGTACCGGAGCGCCAAGTTTAGGTCCAAAAGGCTCCTGAACAGCTTTTACCCCCAAGACTGCTGAACAGCTAATCAAATGGCCACCCAGACTATTTACATTGCTCTATGCACACTCACTGGACTCTTTCCTCACACTCACTGGACTCTACCCACACACTCACTGGACTCTACCCACACACTCACTGGACTCTACCCACACACTCACTGGACTCTACCCACACACTCACTGGACTCTACCCACACACTCACTGGACTCTACCCACACACTCACTGGACTCTACCCACACACTCCCTGGACTCTACCCACACACTCACTGGACTCTACCCACACACTCACTGGACTCTACCCACACACTCACTGGACTCTTTCCTCACACTCACTGGACTCTACCCACACACTCACTGGACTCTTCCCACACACTCACTGGACTCTACCCACACACTCCCTGGACTCTACCCACATACTCACTGGGCTCTATCCACACACTCACTGGACTCTTCCCACACACTCACTGGACTCTACCCACACACTCCCTGGACTCTACCCACATACTCACTGGGCTCTTCCCACACACTCACTGGACTCTACCCACACACTCCCTGGACTCTACCCACATACTCACTGGGCTCTACCCACACACTCACTGGGCTCTACCCACACACTCACTGGACTCTACCCACACACTCACTGGACTCTACCCACACACTCACTGGACTCTTTCCTCACACTCACTGGACTCTACCCACACACTCACTGGACTCTTTCCTCACACTCACTGGACTCTTCCCACACACTCACTGGACTCTACCCACACACTCACTGGGCTCTACCCACACACTCACTGGGCTCTACCCACACACTCACTGGGCTCTACCCACACACTCACTGGGCTCTACCCACACACTCACTGGACTCTACCCTCACACTCACTGGACTCTACCCTCACACTCACTGGACTCTACCCACACACTCACTGGACTCTACCCACACACTCACTGGACTCTACCCACACACTCACTGGACTCTACCCACACACTCACTGGACTCTACCCACACACTCACTGGACTCTACCCACACACTCACTGGACTCTACCCACACACTCACTGGACTCTACCCACACACTCACTGGACTCTACCCACACACTCACTGGACTCTACCCACACACTCACTGGACTCTTTCCTCACACTCACTGGACAGAATCACTGACATGATGGCAGCTGGTCCTTTTGTGGCAAGGCTGAAATTAAGTGGCATTTTTTTGGGGGGGGGGTTAAGGTCATTTTCATGGCAAATGGGGGACTTTGCAATTAATTGCAATTCATCTGATCACTCTTCATAACATTCTGGAGTATATGCAAATTGCCATAAAATAAAAAACGGACTTTGTGAAAATTAATATTTGTTTCATTCTCAAAACCTTTGACCAGTACTGTAGAGAACAGGCTCTTTACCCAGTCTCTACTCCTAGAGAACAGGCTCTTTACCCAGTCTCTACTCCTAGAGAACAGGCTCTTTACCCAGTCTCTACTCCTAGAGAACAGGCTCTTTACCCAGTCTCTACTCCTAGAGAACAGGCTCTTTACCCAGTCTCTACTCCTAGAGAACATGCTCTTTACCCAGTCTCTACTCCTAGAGAACAGGCTACTCTGGCAAATGGTAAAGTTAGATTGTTGGTGTTGTCTTACAGTAACGTTATACTATGTTATGTAGAATACTGTGATCATTAGGTGATCTGCAGACATTGATTCAGCTTTGATCAGAACGTGATCGACACATGCGCAGAAGCTTTGGGAAGCTCCGGATCTTTTAGTCCGGCGGACTAAAGATCCCGAAATGTCGGATCCGGAGCCGTACATTCAATGGCAACAGGGGCATCAAACTCTTTTAAAATGACCTATGACTCCTTGGCCCGACGCATAACAGTTCCACATTAACAATGAAGTACAGTATTTGAAACATTGCTTACTTCTATAGTCAAAATACCATCTTTTGTGTTGAAAAATTCATAAAACATTTCTTATTTGTAGGTGCGTAATGACGAAGGCAAGGTGATCCGGTTCCACTGCAAGCTGTGTGAATGTAGCTTCAATGATCCCAATGCCAAAGAGATGCATCTGAAGGGCAGGAGACACCGCCTGCAGTACAAGGTTAGTGGAGTCACTGAAGGGCAGGAGACACCGCCTGCTGTATATGGTTAGTGGAGTCACTGAAGGGCAGGAGACACCGCCTGCTGTATATGGTTAGTGGAGTCACTGAAGGGCAGGAGACACCGCCTGCTGTATATGGTTAGTGGAGTCACTGAAGGACAGGAGACACCGCCTGCAGTACAAGGTTAGTGGAGTCACTGAAGGGCAGGAGACACCGCCTGCTGTATATGGTTAGTGGAGTCACTGAAGGGCAGGAGACATCGCCTGCTGTATATGGTTAGTGGAGTCACTGAAGGACAGGAGACACCACCTGCTTTATATGGTTAGTGGAGTCACTGAAGGGCAGGAGACACCGCCTGCTGTATATGGTTAGTGGAGTCACTGAAGGGCAGGAGACACCGCCTGCTGTATATGGTTAGTGGAGTCACTGAAGGGCAGGAGACACCGCCTGCTTTATATGGTTAGTGGAGTCACTGAAGGACAGGAGACACCGCCTGCAGTACAAGGTTAGTGGAGTCACTGAAGGGCAGGAGACACCGCCTGCTGTATATGGTTAGTGGAGTCACTGAAGAGCAGGAGACACCGCCTGCTGTATATGGTTAGTGGAGTCACTGAAGGGCAGGAGACACCGCCTGCTGTATATGGTTAGTGGAGTCACTGAAGGGCAGGAGACACCACCTGCTTTATATGGTTAGTGGAGTCACTGAAGGGCAGGAGACACCGCCTGCTTTATATGGTTAGTGGAGTCACTGAAGGGCAGGAGACACCACCTGCTTTATATGGTTAGTGGAGTCACTGAAGGGCAGGAGACACCGCCTGCTTTATATGGTTAGTGGAGTCACTGAAGGGCAGGAGACACCGCCTGCTGTATATGGTTAGTGGAGTCACTGAAGGGCAGGAGACACCGCCTGCTGTATATGGTTAGTGGAGTCACTGAAGGGCAGAGACACCACCTGCTTTATATGGTTAGTGGAGTCACTGAAGGGCAGGAGACACCGCCTGCTTTATATGGTTAGTGGAGTCACTGAAGGGCAGGAGACACCGCCTGCTGTATATGGTTAGTGGAGTCACTGAAGGGCAGGAGACACCGCCTGCTGTATATGGTTAGTGGAGTCACTGAAGGGCAGGAGACACCGCCTGCTTTATATGGTTAGTGGAGTCACTGAAGGGCAGGAGACACCGCCTGCTGTATATGGTTAGTGGAGTCACTGAAGGGCAGGAGACACCGCCTGCTGTATATGGTTAGTGGAGTCACTGAAGGACAGGAGACACCGCCTGCTTTATATGGTTAGTGGAGTCACTGAACAGCAGGAGTCACTTTTCTAACCAGTCGACCCCGGGTTGATCACTGTCATAGGAAACAACATGGAGGTGTGCCCTAGCACTGCACAGCTGATTTTCAACTAAGCAACTCATCAAGCTTTGATCTGAATCAGCTGTGTAGTGCTAGGGCACAACCCAAAACATCAAGCTTTGATGATAGGGCACAACCCAAAAGGTGCACCCAGGGGGGCCCAGGACCGAGTTTGGGAAACCCTGGTCTATCAGACCTGCGATTAGAGGGACACACACAATAACACGTTCCCCCTCCTTTGTTCCTTCCCTTGTAGAAAAAGGTGAACCCAGAGCTGCAGGTGGAGGTGAAGCCCTCTATCAGAGCCAGGAAGATCCAGGAAGAGAAGATGAGGAAACAGATGCAGAAGGAGGAGTACTGGAGGAGGAGAGAGGAGGAGGAGAGATGGAGGATGGAGATGAGGTACGGAGAGATGGGGTGGGTCACACACTCTCTCTCTCTCTCTCTCTCTCACCCAGTATACTAATAACCACCAACTCTGTCTCTCTAGCTAATGCCAATTGAGTGAATACTTCCCAAAAATGAACGTCTGTCTCTCTGCTTGTCTCGGTCTCTCTGTGTGTCTCGGTCTGCGTCTGTCCTCTCTCTCTCTCTCTCTCTCTCTCTCTCTCTGCGTCTCTGTCTCTAGGCGTTATGAGGAGGACATGTACTGGCGTCGTATGGAGGAGGACCACCACTGGGACGAGAGACGTGGGGGACCCAGGATGCCAGGGGATGGGCCTTACCTCCAGGGGCCACCTGGACCTCCTGGACTACTGGGGGTCCGACCTGGCATGCCCATCCCTCAACCACAGGGACCTGTAGTAAGATGCCTGTTTCCTGTTTCTTTCTCACTTACTGACTGGACACATCTGCAAAGCAGCTGCACTGCACAAATTAACCAATTGAATCGTATACCATATTTCCACTCAAATCAACGGTTTCGTAAAATTGTGCTGGTTAAGTGGTGGAAACCAAACTTTTGTAGCTATTGACTTAAATTACATTTTACATTTACATCATTTAGCAGACGCTCTTATCCAGAGCGACTAACATTACTATAAGCACAGTGATTATATGGTAAGCACCATGGATTAGAAATTTTCAATCCAGTTTAAAAAATCATTTTGCACCCTCTCCCCCCCACTGCTGTGGCATTGAGACATTTCGTTGGGCTTTACCTCACAGCCTCCCCGTCGGCCGGACTCGTCAGACGACCGCTACGTGATGACGAAGCACGCAGCCATCTACCCCTCTGAGGACGAGCTGCAGACCATCCAGAAGATCGTCTCCATCACAGAGAGAGCCCTCAAACTGGTCTCAGACATCATCATCGACCAGGACAAGACCAAGGAGACTACTGGGGAGGAGAAGGATGCAAAAGAGGTCTCCAAGACTCCCCAAGACCGGTGAGGAGAGTGGGGATGGATGGAAGGTTGAGTGGGGATGGATGGAAGGTTGAGTGGGGATGGATGGAAGGTTGAGTGGGGATGGATGGAAGGTTGAGTGGGGATGGATGGAAGGTTGAGTGGGGATGGATGGAAGGTTGAGTGGGGATGGATGGAAGGTTGAGTGGGGATGGATGGAAGGTTGAGTGGGGATGGATGGAAGGTTGAGTGGGGATGGATGGAAGGTTGAGTGGGGATGGATGGAAGGTTGAGTGGGGATGGATGGAAGGTTGAGTGGGGATGGATGGATGGATGGAAGGTTGAGTGGGGATGGATGGATGGATGGAAGGTTGAGTGGGGATGGATGGATGGATGGAAGGTTGAGTGGGGATGGATGGTGGATGGATGGAAGGTTGAGTGGGGATGGATGGATGGATGGAAGGTTGAGTGGGGATGGATGGATGGAAGGTTGAGTGGGGAGGGATGGATGGATGGAAGGTTGAGTGGGGAGGGATGGATGGATGGAAGGTTGAGTGGGGAGGGATGGATGGAAGGTTGAGTGGGGATGGATGGATGGAAGGTTGAGTGGGGATGGATGGATGGAAGGAAGGTTGAGTGGGGAGGGATGGATGGAAGGTTGAGTGGGGAGGGATGGATGGAAGGTTGAGTGGGGATGGATGGATGGAAGGAAGGAAGGTTGAGTGGGGAGGGATGGATGGAAGGTTGAGTGGGGAGGGATGGATGGAAGGTTGAGTGGGGATGGATGGATGGAAGGTTGAGTGGGGATGGATGGATGGAAGGAAGGTTGAGTGGGGAGGGATGGATGGAAGGTTGAGTGGGGAGGGATGGATGGAAGGTTGAGTGGGGAGGGATGGAAGATTGAGTGGGGATGGATGGATGGAAGGTTGAGTGGGGATGGATGGATGGAAGGTTGAGTGGGGGAGGGATGGATGGAAGGTTGAGTGGGGATGGATGGATGGAAGGTTGAGTGGGGAGGGATGGATGGATGGAAGGTTGAGTGGGGAGGGATGGATGGAAGGTTGAGTGGGGATGGATGGATGGAAGGTTGAGTGGGGATGGATGGATGGAAGGTTGAGTGGGGAGGGATGGATGGAAGGAAGTTGAGTGGGGAGGGATGGATGGAAGGTTGAGTGGGGATGGATGGATGGAAGGTTGAGTGGGGATGGATGGATGGAAGGAAGGTTGAGTGGGGAGGGATGGATGGAAGGTTGAGTGGGGAGGGATGGATGGATGGAAGGTTGAGTGGGGAGGGATGGATGGAAGGTTGAGTGGGGAGGGATGGATGGAAGGTTGAGTGGGGATGGATGGATGGAAGGTTGAGTGGGGATGGATGGATGGAAGGTTGAGTGGGGAGGGATGGATGGAAGGTTGAGTGGGGAGGGATGGATGGACGGTTGAGTGGGGAGGGATGGATGGAAGGTTGAGTGGGGATGGATGGATGGAAGGTTGAGTGGGGATGGATGGATGGAAGGTTGAGTGGGGATGGATGGATGGAAGGTTGAGTGGGGATGGAGGGATGGATGGAAGGTTGAGTGGGGATGGAGGGATGGATGGAAGGTTGAGTGGGGATGGATGGATGGATGGAAGGTTGAGTGGGGATGGATGGATGGATGGAAGGTTGAGTGGGGATGGATGGATGGAAGGTTGAGTGGGGAGGGATGGATGGAAGGTTGAGTGGGGAGGGATGGATGGAAGGTTGAGTGGGGATGGATGGATGGAAGGTTGAGTGGAGAGGGATGGATGGAAGGTTGAGTGGGGAGGGATGGATGGAAGGTTGAGTGGGGAGGGGATGGATGGAAGGTTGAGTGGGGAGGGATGGATGGAAGGTTGAGTGGGGAGGGGATGGATGGAAGGTTGAGTGGGGATGGATGGATGGAAGGTTGAGTGGGGAGGGATGGATGGATGGAAGGAAGGTTGAGTGGGGATGGATGGATGGAAGGTTGAGTGGGGAGGGGAGGGATGGATGGAAGGTTGAGTGGGGAGGGAGATGGATGGAAGGTTGAGTGGGGATGGATGGATGGAAGGTTGAGTGGGGATGGATGGATGGAAGGTTGAGTGGGGAGGGATGGATGGAAGGTTGAGTGGGGAGGGATGGATGGATGGAAGGAAGGTTGAGTGGGGATGGATGGATGGAAGGTTGAGTGGGGAGGGATGGATGGAAGGTTGAGTGGGGAGGGATGGATGGAAGGTTGAGTGGGGAGGAGGATGGATGGAAGGTTGAGTGGGGATGGAGGGATGGATGGAAGGTTGAGTGGGGATGGATGGATGGAAGGTTGAGTGGGGAGGGATGGATGGAAGGTTGAGTGGGGAGGGATGGATGGATGGAAGGAAGGTTGAGTGGGGATGGATGGATGGAAGGTTGAGTGGGGAGGGATGGATGGAAGGTTGAGTGGGGAGGGATGGATGGATGGAAGGAAGGTTGAGTGGGGAGGGATGGATGGAAGGTTGGGGGAACTCACCCCTGAACGTTTGTCTCCTCAGAGCTCTTAAAGGGGTGATGAGGGTGGGGGTGCTGGCTAAAGGACTGCTGCTCCGTGGAGACAAGAATGTTAACCTGGTCCTGCTCTGCTCAGAGAAACCCACCAAGAATCTGCTAAGCCGCATAGTGGAGCATCTTCCCAAGCAGCTGACGGTACCCCCACGCCCCAACACTACGCCCCCCCCAACACTACGCCCTAGCACTACCCCCCAACACTACGCCCCAGCACTACCCCCAACACTACGCCCCAGCACTACCCCCCCAACACTACGCCCCAGCACTACCCCCAACACTACGCCCCCAGCACTCGCCCCCCAACACTACGCCCCAGCACTACCCCCCAACACTACGCCCCCAACACTACCCCCAACACTACGCCCCCAACACTACGCCCCAGCACTACCCCCCAACACTACGCCTCAGTACTACCCCCTAACACTACGCCCCCAGCACTACCCCCCCTACGCCAGCACTACCCCCCAACACTACCCCCCAACCTACCCCCAACACTACGCCCCAGCACTACCCCCCCCCAACACTACGCCCCAGCACTCCCCCCCTAACACTACGCCCCCAGCACTACGCCCCCAACACTACGCCCCCTAACACTACGCCCCAGCACTACCCCCAACACTACGCCCCAGCACTACCCCCCCAACACTACGCCCCAGCACTACCCCCCAACACTACGCCCCAGCACTACCCCCCCAACACTACGCCCCAGCACTACCCCCCAACACTACGCCCCAGCACTACCCCCAACACTACCCCCCAACATTACTCCCCCAACACTACGCCCCAGCACTACCCCCCAACACTACGCCCCCAGCACTACCCCCCAACACTACGCCCCAGCACTACCCCCAACACTACGCCCAGCACTACCCCCAACACTACGCCCCCAGCACTACCCCCAACACTACCCCCCACACACTACCCCCAACACTACGCCAGCACTACCCCCAACACTACGCCCCAGCACTACCCCCAACACTACCCCCAACACTACCCCCCTAACACTACCCCCAACCACTACGCCCCCAACACTACGCCCCAAGCACTACCCCCCCAACACTACGCCCCCAGCACTCGCCCCCTAACACTACGCCCCAACACTACCCCCAACACTACGCCCCAGCACTACCCCCCAACACTACGCCCCAGCACTACCCCCCAACACTACGCCCCAGCACTACCCCCCAACACTACGCCCCAGCACTACCCCCAACACTACGCTCACACTACCCCCCAACACTACCCCCCAACACTCCCCCCCCCAACACTACCCCCCAACACTACCCCCAACACTACCCCCAACACTACGCCCCAGCACTACCCCCCAGCACTACCCCCCAACACTACGCCCCAACACTACTCCCCCCAACACTACCCCTAACACTACCCCCAGCACTACCCCCCCCAACACTACGCCCCAGCACTACCCCCACACTACCTCCCCCAACACTACCCCCCAACACTACCCCCCTAACACTACCCCCAACACTACCCCCAACACTCCCCCCAACACTACCCCCCAACACTACCCCCCAACACTACCCCCCAGCACTACCCCCCAACACTACCCCCAGCACTACTCCCCCAACACTACCCCCCAACACTACCCCCCAACACTACTTTTCCCCCAACACTACGCCCCAGCACTACCCCCAACACTACCCCCAACACTACCCCCCCAACACTACCCCAACACTCGCCCCAGCACTACCCCAACACTACGCCCCAGCACTACCCCTAACACTACGCCCCCAGCACTACCCCCCAACACTACGCCCCAACACTACCCCCCAACACTACCCCCAACACTACTCCCCAACACTACCCCCCAACACTACCCCCAACACTACCCCCCAACACTACCCCCAACACTACCCCCCCAACACTACCCCCAGCACTACCCCCCAACACTCACTCCCCCAACACTACCCCCCAACACTACCCCCAACACTACCCCCAACACTACCCCCAACACTACCCCCTAACACTACCCCCCCAACACTACCCCCCAACACTACCCCCAACACTACTCCCCCAACACTACCCCCAACACTACCCCCCAACACTACCCCCCCAACACTACCTCCCCAACACTACGCCCCCAACACTACCCCCAACACTACCCCCAACACTACGCCCAACACTACCCCAACACTACCCCCCAGCACTACCCCCCCAACACTACCCAGCACTACCCCCAACACTACCCCCCAACACTACCCCCAACACTACGCCCCCCCTGCCCCCAACACTACCCCAACACTACCCCCAGCACTACCCCCAACACTACGCCCAACACTACGCCCCCAACACTACCCCCCCACACTACCCCCAACACTACCCCCCAACACTACCCCCCAAACACTACCCCCCAACACTACTCCCCCAACACTACCCCCAGCACTACTCCCCAACACTACCCCCAGCACTACCCCCCAACACTACCCCCCAACACTACCCCCCAACACTACCCCCAACACTACCCCCTAACACTACCCCCCCAACACTACGCCCCCACTACGCCCCCACATTACACCTACCCCCAACACTACCCCCAAACACTACCAAAACACTACGCCCCAGCACTACCCCCAACACTACGCCCAGCACTACCCCCAACACTACGCCCCAGCACTACCTCCAACACTACGCCCCAGCACTACCCCCCAACACTACGCCCCAGCACTACCCCCCAACACTACGTCCCAGCACTACCCCCCAGCACTACGCCCCCAGCACTACCCCCAGCACTACGCCCCCAGCACTACCCCCCCAGCACTACGCCCCCAACACTACGCCCCCCCCCCAGCACTACCCCCCAACACTACGCCCCAGCACTACGCCCCCAGCACTACGCCCCCAGCACTACGCCCCCAGCACTACCCCCAGCACTACCCCCAACACTACCCCCCAACACTACCCCCCAACACTACCCCCAGCACTACCCCCCAACACTACGCCCCAGCACTACCCCCCAACACTACGCCCCAGCACTACCCCCCAACACTACGCCCCAGCACTACCCCCCAACACTACGCCCCCAGCACTACCCCCCAACACTACGCCCCAGCACTACCCCCAACACTACCCAGCACTACCCCCAACACTACGCCCCAGCACTACCCCCAACACTACGCCCCAGCACTACAACACCCCCAGCACTACGCCCCCAGCACTACGCCCCCAGCACTACCCCCCCAGCACTACCCCCAACACTACGCCCAACACACGCCCAACCTACCCCAGCACTACCCCCAACACTACGCCAACAGCCAGCACTACGCCCCAAACACTACGCACAAAACACTACGCCCCCAGCACTACTACGCCCCCCCAGCACTACCCCCAACACTACGCTACACTACCTAACACTACAGCACTACTCCCCCAACACTACGCCCCAGCACTACCCCCAACACTACGCCCAAACCAGCACTACCCCCCAGCACTACGCCCCCAACACTACCCCCACACCCCCAGCACTACCCCCCAACACTACGCCCAGCACTACCCCCCAGCACTCCGCCCAGCACTACGCCCAACTCGCCCCCAGCACTACCCCACACTACCCCCAACACTACCCCCCAGCACTACCCCCAACACTACCCCCAGCAACTACCCCCCAACACTACGCCCCAGCACTACCCCCCAACACTAGCACTACTCCCCAACACTACGCCCTCCCCCAACACTACGCCCCCAGCACTACCCCCAACACTACGCCCCAGCACTACACCCACACCGTCCAGCACTACCCCCAACACTACGCCCCAGCACTACCCCACCTCGCCCAGACTACCCCCCAATACTCGCCTAACCCCCAACACTACCCCCAGCACTAACCCCCAACACTACGCCCCAGCACTACCCCCAACATCAGCACCCCCCAACACTACACCCCAGCACTACCCCCCAACACTACACCCCACTACCCCCCAACACTACCCAGCACCACCCCCAACACTACCCCCAACACACTACGCCCCAGCACTACCCCCCAACACTAGGCCCCCAGCACTACCCCCCAACACTACACCCCAAAACACTACGCCCCCAACACAGCACTACGCCCCAGCACTACCCCCCAACACTACGCCCCAACCCCCCAACACTTACCTCGCTCTCTCCATTCTTCCCTCCCCTCCAGCTGGTGACCCCAGAGAAGTACGAGGTGAAGGGCTCCATCCAGGACTCTTCCATTATCCTGATGTCTGGAGCCGACCCCAAAATGACAGTCACCATCACCCTGACCTCCCCTGTCATCCGAGAGGAGGAGACCCCTGCCACACCCCC
This sequence comes from Coregonus clupeaformis, assembly GCF_020615455.1. Taxonomy (NCBI): domain Eukaryota; kingdom Metazoa; phylum Chordata; class Actinopteri; order Salmoniformes; family Salmonidae; genus Coregonus; species Coregonus clupeaformis. Next base: position 6,816,699 of record NC_059207.1, on the reverse strand, counting down.
GCCACGGGACGGAGGTTGGAAAGACATCGCACCCCCCCCCCTCTACCCCCTTTCCTTCTGTTTCGCTCTCTGCCACCCAGCTATTGGTGCATTAGTTTGTTCAGGGTACAGGGTGGGTGGAGTTAGCACATTTTGGGGCGATTTCAAAAGTCCTGTTTCTCCAATGGTCCTAAAGTGACACCTCCACTCACCCAGCACCTGAATGAATGTACCCTGTAAGATCAATTTCTATCTGAAGAGACCTACCCTGGTGGCACTTTGAAGAGGACTTTCTAGATTGTTCTGAGAGAAGTCTAGCTGTATGCCCCGGGCACTAAGTTTAGATTCGACCTGTTGGGCATCCAAGTCTCTCACTCACAGTTTTGTCATTTTATAGACGCTAGTTATCGTTTCAACTTCAACCAATGAAGTGCTTGAGCTCTGTCATGACATGAGATGCTGGATTGGTCATCATAAAACAGTGCTCTTGCTTAGTGTGCCTTCAAAAGCCTTAGGATAGGAATTATGTTTCTACTAGGTCCGACAGTCAGTGATTTATACTTTGGGATTAGAGAAGTATTGAATAACCAATATTCTGTAGTTTAATTCACAGAATATCATAAACAATGTAAAAAAGGGAAATATATAAAGAACTAACGTTTTGGGGAACCATTCAAATTGTCCAAGAGACCTGTTTTGAAGGCAGAGAAGCTCATTTTGATTATTATTTTTTTGGTTCATGTATCTTTAAAACCCGTGCCCTGAGAACAACCTGAATGATATTACCGAAGGCTCATCATTGGAAAAAACATTTCTAGAAACTTTACTTTCTAGTCATGGTTAGAGCACTTCCTGGTGAAGTCTGACGGTTCCTCGTGCCAGCAGCGTAGCGCTAACTCTTATCTGGAACCCCCTTCCGTGCGTCTTGTAAAGCTGTCCCCCTACAAACAAAGCATGGACGGTGTTTGCATTTTCAGTCTAGTTTTTAGTTCCCAGGTAAGATTCATTGTTTTGTTTCCTGTGTTCCAGGGGGTTTGTTTCACTGTCACACCACTGGGATAAACCCTCCAACACCGGGGTCAATCGTTAGCTCTCTTAGCTCAGAACTACACACATCAGAGGAACGTTATTCTCTACAGATACCAAAAATAAATGAAAGACCCATTGGGGAAGGGAAGCGGTGAGGGCACTGAATCCTAACTTAAGAAACGTGCACACAACTCAGAGCTCTGCACAAATCGTGCGTAGATCGATGTCACCGGGGAGATTTGCAGCGGAAGTTTGAGTTGAGCGGGCGTTTTGTCAGGTTTAGGATTTGGCCAAATGAAAACAGCAGAAAGAACAGGGTTCCAGAACACACACACATACGGTTCTAGAACACTGGCAAGCAGTTCTAGAACACAGACGGTTCTAGAACACTGAGAGAAATGGGTTCACACACCCCCCCACAGGAAACAAATCTTACTTCTGGTCGTGAGGAGTTGTTCTGTCCTCACATGCTCCCTGAGTGGACTGGTGTCCCCCCTCCACACAAAAGCCTGATCTTGGCTACATCTCCCTTTTTGTAGTTGATCATGCTGTTAACAAAACAATACAATCCAGATATGACGTGAAGCCCTTTTGATCACGTGATCCATTCTCTGCATTAGTTGACAATGGAGGGGTGAGAGTGAGTGTTGCCAAGCTCCTGTTTCTCTGTCTAGCACGTCTCTTAGTTATGTTTTGTTGTGCCAATTTCTTTCACCCTATTCCAGAAGTGTGTACTTGGATTTGAAAGCATAGGATTGGTGTTGCCCAGAGAGGGTCTCCATCTACCATTTGTTAAATCCAGTTTCATAAAGTGGATTTGAAAGCATAGGATTGGTGTTGCCCAGAGAGGGTGTCCATCTACCATTTGTTAAATCCAGTTTCAGAAAGTGCGCAAGTACACACTTCAGAATAAAGGTGCAAAATGGGGACGCTGTGTGGCCAGCCTGCAGTAGACTTCAGTAGGTCAGGGATGAAGACTTTGGCAGACTGTGGTTGGACCGAAGTACAGCAGAGCGGTGTACCGTTAGTGTGATTATCTGTTTGTTGGTTTCATGCCAACCTACTGACTTCAGCCAGCCATGCAGTGATGTCCAATCTAACCCTTCTTTTTGCTGCTGGGAGCTTCCATGTTTCTAGTTTTTTCTGCTGCCACATAATTTGTAGCTTTCCTACCAGTCCAGTCCAAAGCTCTCTGTTCTTTCATTTGTTTTATTTTTGAAAAATACATCTCCAGTGTCTGGGAGAGGGTTCAACCCCCCCCAGCCAACCAGCTCCTCCGGAAGGATTTTTGACCAAGGTTTTCCCCCACCACCCAAACACTTTGCCACACCTATCATTGCCACTGTTAGAAGCAGCTCAGTTCACACTCCAAGTTATGACAGGACTTAGGACTTCTCTCTCCTTTTGTTTGTTTCCGTTATCAGTTACCACGACCGATACTAATACACCACGACCCATACTAATACACCACGACCCATACTAATACACCACGACCCATACTAATACACCACGACCCATACTAATACACCACGACCCATACTAATACACCACGACCCATACTAATACACCACGACCCATACTAATACACCACGACCCATACTAATACACCACGACCCATACTAATACACCACGACCCATACTAATATACCACGACCCATACTAATACACCACGACCCATACTAATACACCACGACCCATACTAATATACCACGACCCATACTAATACACCACGACCCATACTAATATACCACGACCCATACTAATACACCACGACCCATACTAATATACCACGACCCATACTAATACACCACGACCCACACTAATACTTCACGACCCATACTATTGACCCATTGGAATCCCCCTAGAGTATCCCCCAAGTATCATCTCAGCAGATGAGATTAAGACTGAAACTGACAAATGATTGGCGTAACATTGCTTTTCTTAAACAAGCTAACATCTCAGCTTTTGAGATGTAAACTTCTCTGTGAGATCTTACGTTTCAGCACATGCTAACAATAGGCCTACATACAGTTCAGTTATTTGACTATATGATCAAATGAATTGCTGTTGGCACCAGCCAATGTTAGCGACTAGGTGAGCCTTTGCTCAAAACCTAAGCAAGAGTTCCCATCACTCAATTCTGCTTCTAATATCTCAAGGTTTGGTTAGCATTTTACGCCAGTCCCGTAATTGACGTTCCCCTTTACCCAACAAATCACACCAACGTGAACCTAACATTGCATCCGTGACACACTACGTCTCCAAGCACTTGTCATTTCGATGTCAGGTTGGGCATTGGTTTATTTGGCAGAAACACCAATCAGATAAGACTTTAGCTAGTTCACTTCCTGGTTCCTTACAGAAACCCTGTCTTGGTATGTGTGGCAATGTGTTTGTATTTTCTTGTTAATGAGTCTTGCTCTACCTGGTCAAACACCCGTTCCTCCTCCTCCTCCTCCTCCTCCTCAACACCTCAACCCAACCAACCAACCGGTCGACCACCATTTTTTTGACAATTCGACTCATCCATTTGTAGATGTAACCGGGGGCTTGGTGCGAGACCCGGCGGACGTCTTGGACAGGCTAAAATGCCTTGACGCTCTAGCGGATCTCCGCCACGCTAAGTGGTTCCAGGTTCGGACACATCCTTTTACTTTCTTATTGTAGCCTTATGAGATGCATTTTTTTTTTTATTCCTTTGTTTGAATTTTGTTTTAATGAAGGAATTAATAATGAATTTAACACCCCCCCAAAAACAAAAACACAGTAATACCTGATATAATTAAACTGTTGTTTTTAAAAAGATACAAAAATTCAATGATGCCACACATGTAATGATAATGTTTTAACCAGATTTGAATATCCAATCTTTATTTCTGATATTTATTGTTGAACTTTAGAATGGTAATGATTTATAATTTTCTGGTCCAAAAAAAAAAAAAAAAAAAACTGGCATCCTTGTATTCCTTTTTTTTCCTTTGGCTCCATACTAGACTATATTGTCTGTGTTAAAACATGATTCCATAAGGCTGCAGAGATATCTTTGCATAAGATCCGATAAGAGCTTCCATGTTGAGCATTAGTATCTTGTGATTTGTATTTATTTTAACAGAGGAACAGGGATTGAGAGAAACGGGACATCTGATTTTTTTAATTTTTAGTTTCACTGTGTCGCTGCTATGGCAGAAAAAGCAAACGCACAGGCAAAGCAGATTCCCTCCTCTCTCCCAGTCCCAGACCTTCATCTTCTTTACAAACACAAACTCTGTACAACTGCCTGACTGTCTGTGAAACACTTGATCAACCTGAGAAGTCAGGGTTTATAAGATGACAAGGAAATTGTTTCATCTTGCAAACTGTGAGCTCTCCTTTTTTTACTAATGTTACGACGAGGTGAAATACTCCTGGAAATGGCAGCTGATTCCAACCAATTACGGCCAATTAATTAATTGAGGCTTCAATCAACCAATCACAAGCTTCCATTGTGTTCAGTAGTGTTTGGCCATCAATGACAGACGTGTTGTAAAATGTAGTGTGCACTATAATAATCCATGTTGTCCGCTCCCGTCTGTTCTCTCTAAACCAAACGTGTTATTGCTCCACAAGGCTAGGGCCAACGGACTCCAATCCTGTGTGATTGTTATTCGTATCCTGCGTGACCTCTGTCAGAGGGTTCCCACGTGGTCCGCCTTCCCCAGCTGGGTGAGTTCATCGCCAGGCTAACGAGTCGACAACCATCTCATGAATGTTTTATATGTTGTTAGAAAAGTATTGGACCTTAATTGGCCGGTTTCATGGACACAGATGAAGTCTAGTCCTGGACTAAAAAACAAAAATAATCTCCATTTAAGAATTGTTCCTAGTCCCTGCATAATCTGTGTCTGGGGAAACCGCCCCTATAGGTACATTAAAGGGATCGTTCAGGATGTTATCTACTTCCCCAGAGTCGGATGAACTGGTGGATACCATTTTTATGTCTCTGCGTTCAGTTTGAATGAAGATTCTAGCGTTAGTGCAATTGCTAACTAACGTTAGCGCAATGACTGGAAGTCTTTGGGAACAGCTAGCATGTTCGCTGTTCCTGTGGACTTTGTATTTGCGCTAATGCTAGTTAGCATTGGCTCGCGAACCTACCTCTTAACTTCTTTGATACTGGACGCAGAGACATAGAAATGGTATCCACCAGTTCATCTGCCTCTGGGGAAGTAGATAACATCCTGAACCATCCCTTTAAGAACAGCAGATGTGTTAACTCGGGGCTAACACACCAGCTGCATCTTCACTCAATGACGAGTTTAAACGTCTCCATCCCCTCTCCTCCTCTCCACCTCCTCCATCTCCTCTCCCTCTCCTCCATCCCCCCTCCTCCTCCATCCCCCCTCCTCCTCCATCCCCCCTCCTCCTCCTCCATCCCCCCTCCTCCTCCTCCATCCCCTCCTCCATCCCCTTCCTCCATCCCCTCTCCTCCCCTCTCCCCCTCCCCCTCCTCCATCCCCTCTCCTCCTCTCCCCCTCCTCTCCCTCTCCTCTCCTCTCCTCTCCTCTCCTCCTCTCCCTCTCCTCCATCCCCCCTCCTCCATCCCCTCTCCCCCTCCCCTCCTCCATCCCCTCTCCTCCCCTCCTCCCCTCTCCCCCTCCTCCATCCCCTCTCCTCTCCTCCCCCTCCCTCTCCTCCCCCTCTCCTCCCTCTCCCTCTCCCTCCTCCATCCCCTCTCCCCCCTCCCCCTCCTCCATCCCCCTCCCTCCTCCATCCCTCCTCCTCCTCCCCCTCCTCCTCCCTCCCCCTCTCCTCCTCCCCTCCTCCTCCCCTCTCCCTCTCCTCCCTCCTCCTCCCCTCTCCTCTCCCCCTCTCCTCCATCCCCTCTCCTCCATCCCCTCCCCCTCCTCCATCCCCCTCCTCCTCCATCCCCCCTCCTCCTCCATCCCCCCTCCTCCTCCATCCCCCTCCCCCTCCTCCATCCCCTCTCCTCCTCTCCCCCTCCTCCATCCCCTCTCCTCCCCTCCCCCTCCTCCATCCCCTCTCCCCCCTCCCCTCTCCTCCCCTCCCCCCTCCTCCATCCCCCCTCTTTCCCCTTGTTCTCCAGGCCATGGAGCTGCTGGTGGAGAAGGCCATCAGCAGTGCCTCCGGCCCCCTGAGTCCAGGCGATGCACTGCGACGAGTCTTTGAATGTATTTCCTCCGGGATCCTGCTCCCCGGTAAGTCTAACCTATTTCACTATTTACTATTATAGCAGACTATTTCGCCTATCACAATGGGAGACTATTTTTGACGATCGTGACAGATTTTCACGTAGTTGTGAATGAATGAATCTGGGGTTAATGGCGTGTGGGCATTAGCAGAATGCTGATTGGTGTATTTGGTCGCTGGGGTTAATGGCGTGTGGGCATTAGCAGAATGCTGATTGGTGTATTTGGTCGCTGGGGTTAATGGCGTGTGGGCATTAGCAGAATGCTGATTGGTGTATTTGCCCGCCAGGTGGTCCGGGGTTGGTGGACCCGTGTGAGAAGAACCCCACTGATACCCTGACAACCATGAAGGAGCAGCACAGGGAGGACATCACCTCAAGTGCCCAGGTACTGACAGACACATGTATAGAATATAAACACAATGTATTATATATATATATATATATATATATATATATACTGAACAAAAATATAAATGCAACATGTAAAGTGTTGGTCCCATGTTTCATGAGCTGAAATAAAAGATCCCAGAAATACACACAAAAAGCTTATTTCTCTAACATTTTGTGCACACATTTGTTTACATCCCTGTTAGTGAGCATTTCTCCTTTGCCAAGATAATCCATCCACCTGACAGGTGTGGCATATCAAGAAGCTGATTAAACAGCACAATCATTACACAGGTGCACCTTGTGCCTGGGGACAATAAAAGGCCACTCTAAAATGTGCAGTTTTGTCACAAAACACAATGCCACAGATGTCTCAAGTTTTGAGGGAGCGTGCAATTGGCATGCTGACTCCAGGAATGTCCACCAGAGCTGTTGCCAGAGAATTGAATGTTCATTTCTTGTTCAAGAGAATTGTGCTCTTCACGGATTAATCCCAGTTTCAACTGTACCAGGCAGATGGCGTCGTGTGGGCAAGCGGTTTGCTGATGTCAACGTTGTGAACAGAGTGCCCCATTATGGCGGTGGGGTTATGGTATGGGCAGGCATAAGCTACGGACAACGAACACAATTGCATTTTATCGATGGCAATTTGAATGCACAGAGATACTGTGACGAGATACTGAGGCCCATTGTCGTGCCATTCATCTGCCGCCATCACCTCATGTTTCAGCATTATCATGCACAGCCCCATGTCGCAAGGATCTGTACACAATTCCTGGAAGCTGAAAATGTCCCAGTTTTTCCATGGCCTGCATACTCACCAGACGTCATCCATTGAGCATGTTTGGGATGCTCTGGATCGACATGTAACACAGCGTGTTCCAGTTCCCGCCAATATCCAGCAACTTCGCACGGCCGTTGAAGAGGAGTGGGACCACATTCCACAGGCCACAATCAACAGCCTGATCAACTCAATGCGAAGGAGACGTGTCGCGCTGCAAGAGGCAAATGGTGGTCACACCAGATACTGACTGGTTCTCTGATCCACACCCCTACCGTTTTTTTTTTTTTTTTAAGGTATCTGTGACCAACAGTCGTGAACTCCATAGATTAGGGCCTAATTAATTTATTTCAATTGACTGATTTCCTTATATGAACTGTAACTCAGTAAAATCTTTGAAATTGTTGCATTTATATTTTTGTTCAGTGTAGCAATAGCCTAAGAACAGATCCTTGAGGTACACCATAATTATAAGGTACTGGCCAAACATAAATAGTAAAGTTTTAATATATGATTATAGATGTAAGACATTGACCACCATACCTTTTTATATAAATTGCCAGATCATTGAGGTACTGTATGTAGTTAACGCTCCTCCTCTGTCCAGTTCGCTCTGCGGCTGCTAGCGTTCCGTCAGGTGCACAAGGTGCTGGGTATGGACCCACTGCCCCAGATGAACCCCCGCTTCAACATCCGCAACAACCGTAAGCGTCGCCGTGAGAACAGCGACGGGACGGACGGATTCGAGGGCGAAGGGAAGAAGGACAAGAAGGATTTGGACAGTAGTTACTAGGATCTGTCCACCCCTCCACCCAGTTGGACAGTAGTTACTAGGACCTGTCCACCCCCCCCTCCACCCAGTTGGACAGTAGTTACTAGGACCTGTCCCCCCCACCCCTCCACCCAGTTGGACAGTAGTTACTAGGACCTGTCCCCCCTCCCACCCAGTTGGACAGTAGTTACTAGGACCTGTCCTCCCTCCACCCAGTTGGACAGTAGTTACTAGGACCTGTCCTCCCTCCACCCAGTTGGACAGTAGTTACTAGGATCTGTCCACCCCCCTCCACCCAGTTGGACAGTAGTTACTAGGACCTGTCCACCCCTCCACCCAGTTGGACAGTAGTTACTAGGACCTGTCCCCCACCTCCACCCAGTTGGACAGTAGTTACTAGGACCTGTCCTCCCTCCACCCAGTTGGACAGTAGTTACTAGGTCCTGTCCCCCTCCACCCAGTTGGACAGTAGTTACTAGGATCTGTCCACCCCCTCCACCCAGTTGGACAGTAGTTACTAGGACCTGTCCACCCCTCCACCCAGTTGGACAGTAGTTACTAGGTCCTGTCCCCCCTCCCCCCTCCACCCAGTTGGACAGTAGTTACTATGTCCCCCCCCCCCCCTCCACCCAGTTGGACAGTAGTTACTAGGTCCTGTCCCCCCCTCCACCCAGTTGGACAGTAGTTACTAGGTCCTGTCCCCCCTCCACCCAGTTGGACAGTAGTTACTAGGTCCTGTCCCCCCCTCCACCCAGTTGGACAGTAGTTACTAGGTCCTGTCCCCCCTCCACCCCAGTTGGACAGTAGTTACTAGGACCTGTCCCCCCCTCCACCCAGTTGTACAGTAGTTACTAGGTCCTGTCCCCCCCTCCACCCAGTTGGACAGTAGTTACTAGGACCTGTCCCCCTCCACCCAGTTGGACAGTAGTTACTAGGACCTGTCCACCCCCTCCACCCAGTTGGACAGTAGTTACTAGGACCTGTCCCCCCTCCACCCAGTTGGACAGTAGTTACTAGGACCTGTCCCCCCTCCACCCAGTTGGACAGTAGTTACTAGGACCTGTCCCCCCCCTCCACCCAGTTGGACAGTAGTTACTAGGACCTGTCCCCCCTCCACCCAGTTGGACAGTAGTTACTAGGACCTGTCCCCCCTCCACCCCCTCCACCCAGTTGGACAGTAGTTACTAGGACCTGTACCCCCTCCACCCAGTTGGACAGTAGTTACTAGGTCCTGTCCCCCCCTCCACCCAGTTGGACAGTAGTTACTAGGACCTGTCCCCCCTCCACCCAGTTGGACAGTAGTTACTAGGTCCTGTCCCCCCTCCACCCAGTTGGACAGTAGTTACTAGGACCTGTCCCCCCTCCACCCAGTTGGACAGTAGTTACTAGGTCCTGTCCCCCCCTCCACCCAGTTGGACAGTAGTTACTAGGTCCTGTCCCCCCCTCCACCCAGTTGGACAGTAGTTACTAGGTCCTGTCCCCCCCTCCACCCAGTTGGACAGTAGTTACTAGGTCCTGTCCCCCCTCCACCCAGTTGGACAGTAGTTACTAGGTCCTGTCCCCCCCTCCACCCAGTTGGACAGTAGTTACTAGGTCCTGTCCCCCCCCACCCAGTTGGACAGTAGTTACTAGGTCCTGTCCCCCCTCCACCCAGTTGGACAGTAGTTACTAGGTCCTGTCCCCCCCTCCACCCAGTTGGACAGTAGTTACTAGGTCCTGTCCCCCCTCCACCCAGTTGGACAGTAGTTACTAGGACCTGTCCCCCCCTCCACCCAGTTGGACAGTAGTTACTAGGACCTGTCCCCCCTCCACCCAGTTGGACAGTAGTTACTAGGACCTGTCCCCCCTCCACCCAGTTGGACAGTAGTTACTAGGACCTGTCCCCCCTCCACCCAGTTGGACAGTAGTTACTAGGACCTGTCCCCCCTCCACCCAGTTGGACAGTAGTTACTAGGACCTGTCCCCCCCCCCCCACCCAGTTGGACAGTAGTTACTAGGTCCTGTCCCCCCCCCCCCCCTCCACCCAGTTGGACAGTAGTTACTAGGACCTGTCCCCCCTCCACCCAGTTGGACAGTAGTTACTAGGACCTGTCCCCCCCCCCTCCACCCAGTTGGACAGTAGTTACTAGGTCCTGTCCCCCCCTCCACCCCTCCACCCAGTTGGACAGTAGTTACTAGGACCTGTCCCCCCTCCACCCAGTTGGACAGTAGTTACTAGGACCTGTCCCCCCCTCCACCCAGTTGGACAGTAGTTACTAGGTCCTGTCCCCCCCCTCCACCCAGTTGGACAGTAGTTACTAGGTCCTGTCCCCCCCCCACCCAGTTGGACAGTAGTTACTAGGACCTGTCCCCCTCCACCCAGTTGGACAGTAGTTACTAGGACCTGTCCCCCCTCCACCCAGTTGGACAGTAGTTACTAGGTCCTGTCCCCCCCTCCACCCAGTTGGACAGTAGTTACTAGGTCCTGTCCCCCTCCACCCAGTTGGACAGTAGTTACTAGGTCCTGTCCCCCCCCTCCACCCAGTTGGACAGTAGTTACTAGGTCCTGTCCCCCCTCCACCCAGTTGGACAGTAGTTACTAGGTCCTGTCCCCCCCTCCACCCAGTTGGACAGTAGTTACTAGGACCTGTCCCCCCCTCCACCCAGTTGGACAGTAGTTACTAGGACCTGTCCCCCCCCCACCCAGTTGGACAGTAGTTACTAGGACCTGTCCCCCCCTCCACCCAGTTGGACAGTAGTTACTAGGTCCTGTCCCCCCTCCACCCAGTTGGACAGTAGTTACTAGGTCCTGTCCCCCCTCCACCCAGTTGGACAGTAGTTACTAGGACCTGTCCCCCCCCTCCACCCAGTTGGACAGTAGTTACTAGGACCTGTCCCCCCCCTCCACCCAGTTGGACAGTAGTTACTAGGTCCTGTCCCCCTCCCCTCCACCCAGTTGGACAGTAGTTACTAGGTCCTGTCCCCCCCTCCACCCAGTTGGACTGTAGATAAGATGAGAGCTAACCGCATCATAGCATTCTGATGCTGGATTGCACAGTCAATAACGTGGCGTGCAACCATTGGTTGATGCCTGCAGTGCTACTTCAATGTAGTCTGCCTGGAACGAGCCCTGTGTACCTCTGTTGTCACTGATAGGTGGGTTTGTGTAGATGCTTAAGACCGACATCGGACAGGGCCTGGTCCTGTAAGACATGGGGAGACCAGGGTTGTATTCATTAGGGCACGTAACAGAAAATGTTTTGAAAACGTTTTGCGATGGGGAAAAAGAAAATGATTGTTTCTAATGTCAGTCCGTTTTGGTTCCAAATGAATACGACCCAGTCTTGACCGAGGCTCAGCTGCACTGAATAGGCCTACTGCAGTACCCAGTTAGTCCACGATGTTCTGTTTTGGTATCGATTTGATATGACCTGTGGTTGGGACCTAAACTTCTCCTTCCTTGCTAAAACTACTTTTACCCCCATTTTTTATTTTTACCCCTCTGCTTCTCCAGTAGAAGTTACCATGACGATGGCGATTCCATAGCCCCACCTACTCCCTTTTTAGACTTTGGATTGTCTTTCGTTGTAATACGAGTTATGGAAACGTAAAAAAGACAGATCTATTTGTTCCAGTTTTTTGATAGATCAGGAGGATCATAGTCAATGTTGATGCCTAAAATGCATGTTATTTCTAGTTGCATACATTTAGTGTTGGCTGTTAGTGAGTTAGTAAGTTTAATACCCATTGTGAAGCACATAATTCGATCAGTCGCCAGTCCATGTTTTATTTTCCTATAAGCTGTAATTTTGAATATGATCTTTTTAAGTGTCATGATGCTTGTTAAAATAGTGTGAAAGCTCTGGTCTTGGTCCCAGTAAGTCTTCTAATATCTAACACACCCCTTAGCTGTGACATTGTTGTACTACATTTGAGAGAAAACCCCTGATTCCTAATTTGTGTTTAATATTGCAGTTATTATTCCCAAACGTAGCTCTCTCTCTCTAATATATATGAAAATATACCTAATAATAATCTTGCAATAGATCCAAAAAAGTGTGTTTTTAGTTTATGGAAGAACTCATGGCCGTGTTTTCAGATTTTTGTTATTGTATTATTATGGCTTTTAACATTTTGGTTTAGATTATAATGGGACACTTATTGGCTTGCCCCTGATATTGGTTTAACGCTGCGCACATATAGTTAATTTGAATAATGTATAGAAAATGAACAACCGATGGAGTAAAAAGTAACGTTGTTTGTTTAAATGTAGATCCCTTCTTTAATGTCTGACTGTCTCTGCCTCTTGGTCTGTCAGCCTCTCTCTCGCTCTCTCTCTTTCTCTCTCCCAAATTAATTTCAAGGGGCTTTATTGGCATGGGAAACATATGTTTACATTGCCAAAGCAAGTGAAATTGATAAACAAAAGTTCTCTCTCTCTCTCTCGCGCTGCCTGTCAGTCAGCCTTTCTCTCTCTCTCGCGCGCTGCCTGTCAGTCAGCCTTTCTCTCTCTCTCGCTGCCTGTCAGTCAGCCTTTCTCTCTCTCTCGCTGCCTGTCAGTCAGCCTTTCTCTCTCTCTCGCGCTGCCTGTCAGTCAGCCTTTCTCTCTCTCTCGCTGCCTGTCAGTCAGCCTTTCTCTCTCTCTCTCGCTGCCTGTCAGTCAGCCTTTCTCTCGCGCTGCCTGTCAGTCAGCCTTTCTCTCTCTCTCGTGCTGCCTGTCAGTCAGCCTTTCTCTCGCGCTGCCTGTCAGTCAGCCTTTCTCTCGCGCTGCCTGTCAGTCAGCCTTTCTCTCGCGCTGCCTGTCAGTCAGCCTTTCTCTCGCGCTGCCTGTCAGTCAGCCTTTCTCTCTCTCGCTCTGTGTCTCTTATTACCTGTGCAGAATAAAGACATTTCCTGAATGAAGGACTTCTGGACTGAGTGGTTTGTCTCTTCTCCCTATGTTCCTATGTATGGAGACATCACCTCACAGCACTTTCACACTTCATGATCGGCTGTGTAAAGCTCCAAGTGGCTTTATGAAACAACATGGAACCATGGAGGTATTTACCTCGGTGCAGACGACGGTTTACTGACCGTGTCCCAACAGGATATGATGAATGAGTTTAGACAGACGTTTTTACTGACCGTGTCTCAACAGGATATGATGAATGAGTTTAGACAGACGTTTTTACTGACCGTGTCTCAACAGGATATGATGATGGAGGTTAGACGGACCATTCTTTATCCCTTCAAAACAGGAAGACCACACAATGGGATGGCCATAGCCTGCTTCCTCTGCTGACAGTCCCTGGAATCATACTAGTGCACCAATTACTGTCAAAGAGACGAAATGTTTGTTAATTTTGTTTATTTAAAATACATTACAGCCCAAGATCAGGTTCAGTTTTCAAAATCAACATTAGAATATAACCACGCTATGACCACTATAAACCCACTAGCAATGAGGCGTGTCTTATGTACTGTACTGAGCTCAGCAATAATTCAAGAAGTGGATGGTTAATTTTTTTTAGAACTTTTCAAAGATGATCTATTATATTGAGAAGATTGCCGAGTGACCTCTAATGCATGTCCTCAATGGAGTGAGATCAGGTGGGACCATGCTAGCCAATGAGAGGGCAGATACGCGTGTGCAACAACATTTTTTTTATTTATTTTATTTCACCTTTATTTAACCAGGTAAACCAGTTGAGAACAAGTTCTCATTTACAACTGCGACCTGGCCAAGATAAAGCAAAGCAGTGCGATTAAAAACAACAACACAGAGTTACATATGGGGTAAAAAAACATAAAGTCAAGAATACAACAGAAAATATATATACAGTGTGTGCAAATGTAGCAAGTTATGGAGGTAAGGCAATACATAGGCCATAGTGCAAAATAATTACAATTAGTATTAACACTGGATAAGATACAGATAAGTCGTTTTTCTCAAAGTTGCCGGAATTGCCACTCGGCATCGACTTATTTCAGTACATTTTGTAACAGCATTACGACACTTCTATTTGACCAAGTAAGCCTCAGGTAATTCCACCATCTCGTAGACCGTCATACAAAAAAAAAAGGGTTTATCTCACGCTGACAAATTTTGGATGGAATAAATCCTCTCGCTTCGCCTCTTCTTTCAGTATCGGGCCCGTCCCAAATGAGGAAGGGGAGAGGCACGTCCCAAATGAGGAAGAGGAGCGGCACGTCCCAAATGAGGAAGAGGAGCGGCACGTCCCAAATGAGGAAGAGGAGAGGCACGTCCCAAATGAGGAAGAGGAGAGGCACGTCCCAAATGAGGAAGAGGAGAGGCACGTCCCAAATGAGGAAGAGGAGCGGCACGTCCCAAATGAGGAAGAGGAGCGGCATAAATACAAGACCGAAAGCCGTTCTATCCAATAGAATCACGAGAATGACGTCGGACCCTCCTTGTCAAAAATGTATTCTCAGCCAATGTGAATGCTCGATGTTCAGTTGTCAAAGCAGGTTAATCTTCTGTTTTGCGTCCCGGTCAGAGCGGAGAAAGTGGTAGTTTGTTAGCTAGAAGTTAGAGAAATGTTGAGTAGTTTGGGGAGCGCGGGTGGGAAGTCTACCAAACCGTCCTTTGTTTCCTATGTGACGCCCGGAGGTAAGTATGTTCATGAAATGCTGCTGTATTAGCGGACGCGATGTGTGCATGTTGGATGAGATGGCTAAAAAGCCTGTCATTTGATACGGACTAGTTACCATAAATGCTATCTGGCTAGCTGACATGATTGGGACAGGGCGGGTTATGGTTACTATAGCCGCCCGCAGCCCGTTAAACTAAAGTTTTAGGAAAAACAGCATTTCCAATCGATATGTAACTGTTTGTCCTGGAACAGAGTACTGTTTCTCTCCGGAGAATGGTGTGCCTTGTCATGTTTTTGAATGACTGTAGGATAGTGTGCTTGATTTCTCCCTTCATATTTTGTCAGCAGACAACATTCAACTGTAACAGTGTTGTTGTTTTTTGTAAGGAGTCTTCCAGGCACTTCAAGATAAATTAAAACATTGTTACTCCTGACTCAGCTTTTTTGTGTTGTTTTTTTTACAGTGAGCTTGCGTGACTTTTCAACTGTCAGATCTGCATTGATTAGTCAGTCAAACTAGAAAACATAGATGGCAAACATGCAATACAATGTTGCTATTTCTCTATCTGTAAACACCATCTGAAATCATAGTAGATTAGTTATTGTCCGGTATGGGAATCCACAAGCCATTATAGCATATATCCTATCTGAACTGTGGAAGTGTGGGAACAACACAACTTCCGTAGGAAACCTCAGCAGAAAGTGCAGAAGGCAGCATAATACTTTTTTTTGTAGGACATTTAACACGGGCAAGATGGAATATCTATTCTATTCAAGAACGCAACACAGTGTTGGCTAGAGAACAACAGTCATTCAGCAATGAATTGTAGTCAAAATACCATGAAAGGAACAGTAACATACTGTTATCCCACGGTCGGGAAGTCATAGTTTTATGAACGTCACATGGCAGACCCAGTAGTCCATATTCGTGTGACACGGTAACGGCTGATGTCTTCAGTTTTGGCTCCCAAACACATATTAACCCAGCACAATAATACAGTTATGTGTATGTGGTAAGTCCCGTGTAGCTCAGTTGGTAGAGCATGGCGCTTGCAACGGCAGGGTTGTGGGTTCGATTCCCACGGGGGACCAGTATGGGGGGAGGAAAAAATAAAAAATGTATGCACTCACTTAACTGTAAGTCGCTCTGGATAAGAGCGTCTGCTAAATGACTTAAATGTTAAATGTAAGCAGAGAAGGCAAGCTCTGGGTCTTGTGACTCCTCGTGTGTCCTCTGAATGGCATCCTAGCTTATGGGAAGCTGCCCTTAATGTAATGCTGACAGGAGAGCAGCTGGGACATACTAAGGATATTTTACAAAGCAGTGGTGCTACATGGTTTAGTGAATATGTTTGAACAGCCTCAGTGATACAGTATCTCCTAATCAGGGGTCCCTGATGATGATGATGATGATGATTATTGATGGTTCCATCCCTGTTTAGAGAGTAGTGGCTACACTTATCAAGGTCTCCGACAATGTGTTGTGTGAAGTGGGCTACGGGGCTGCACGCTACCCCAACTACCATTTTGATTATGATGAAGAGCAGCCAGTAACATGGTGGGGGCCAAAGTACACAACATAAAGTTCAGACGAGAAGAGCTGATTCACACTCTCACACAGCTGATAACATAAGGGAAAACCATTTTTTCAATCAACATTAATACGTTTGCAGTGTTCATCTTCCAAGTCGGCCATTGCCTTGATGTTGTAGGCCTATCTCTAATACTGCTTTCACAAAGTATTTACAGTGTTTTGGGCAATGTTTATACACTACATGACCAAAAGTATGTGGACACCTGCTCGTCGAACATCTCATTCCAAAATCGTGGGCATTAATATTGAGTTGGTTCCCCCCTTTGCTGCTATAACAGCCTCCACTCTTCTGGGAAGGCTTTCCACTAGATGTTGGAACATTGCTGCAGGCCCGTCAAGTTCTTCCACACCGATGTCAACAAACTATTTCTGTATGGTCCTCGCTTTGTGCACAGGGGTATTGTCATGCTGAAACAGGAAAGGGCCTTCCCCAAACTGTTGCCACAAAGTTGGAAGCACAGAATCGTCTAGAATGTCATTGTATGCTGTAGCGTTAAGATTTCCCTTCACTTGAACTAAGGGGCCTAACCCAAAATGAAAACAGCCCCAGACCATTATTCCTCCTCCGCCAAACTTTACAGTTGGCACTATGCATTGGGGCATGTAGCGTTCTCCTGGCATCCGCCAAACCCAGATTTGTCCGTCGGACTGCCAGATGGTGAAGCGTGATTCATCACTCCAGGCGGCGAGCTTTACACCACTCCAGCTGACGCTTGGCATTGCGCATGGTGATCTTAGGCTTGTGTGCGGCTGCTCGGCCATGGAAATCCATTTCATGAAGCTCCCGACAAAAAGGGATTGTGCTGATTTTGCTTCCAGAGGCAGTTTGATTTTTTTCGTGCTTCAGCATTCGCCGGTCCCGTTCTGTAAGGTTGTGTGGCCTACCACTTCAGGGCTGAGCCGGCGTTGCTCCTAGAGGTTTCCACTTCACAATAACAGCACTTACAGTTGACCGGGGCAGCTCTAGCAGGGCAGAAATTTAACGAACTGACATGTTGGAAAGGTGGCATCCTACGACGGTGCGAAGTTGAAAGTCACTGAGCTCTTCAGTATGGGCCATTCTACTGCCAATGTTTGTCTATGGAGATTGCATGGCTGTGTGCTCGGTTTTATACACCTGTCAGTAACAGGTGTGGCTGAAATATATAATATAAATAATATAATAATAATAATAATAATATGCCATTTAGCAGACGCTTTTATCCAAAGCGACTTACAGTCATGTGTGCATACATTTTTACGTAAATATCTGAATCCACTCATTTGGAGGGGTGTCCACATACTTTTGTGTATATATAGTGTAAGAGGTAAAAGGATGTGTAATGTTTATATGACCCCCTTTATAAACAGGCCCATTTCTACCCCCTTTATAAACAGGCCCATTTCTACCCCCTTTATAAACAGGCCCATTTCTACCCCCTTTATAAACAGGCCCATTTCTACCCCCTTTATAAACAGGCCCATTTCTACCCCCTTTATAAACAGGCCCATTTCTACCACATTCTTGCCTGCGTCTTTAATACGTCCCGTGCCGGAATGCCGACAGGCTGGGCACGAGTGGTAGTAGATGTGGGTGGGGTCTAATTTTAATAAATCCATGGAGAATATACATACAAAATAAATCCATTATTAATTAGTTTCGGCAGGTCCTGAGAAACATAAGACTAAATAAAATGTATTTTCAAAAGAATAGAATAGCATATTTAGAGTTTAATTAGGCCTATGTTATGGGTCTGTGCAGCCATGGCTGACCATCCAAATGAAATCCGTAGTTCCTTATTTTGTTCATTAAACAGACAAGACACCCACCCGATCACGGTCAACACACACACAGTGTATTGGGAAAGTATTCAGACCCCTTGACTTTTTCCACATTGTGTTACGTTACGGCCTTATTCTAAACTTGATTAAATAAGTAAAAATCCCCAGCAATCTACACACCAATACCCCATAATCGCAAAGCGAAAACAGGTTTTTAGACATTTTACCAAATGTATTAAAAATAGAAAACAGAAATACCTTATTTACATAAGTATCCCTTTGCTATGAGACTCGAAATTGAGCTCAGGTGCATCCTGTTTCCATTGATCAACTTGAGATGTTTCTACAACTTGATTGGAGTCCACCTGTGGTAAATTCAATTGATTGGACATGATTTGGAAAGGCACACACCTGTCTATATAAGGTCCCACAGTTGACAGTGCATGTCAGAGCAAAAACCAAGCCATGAGGTTGAAGGAATTGTCCGTAGAGCTCCGAGACAGGATTGTGTCGAGGCACAGATCTGGGGAAGGGTACCAAAAACATTCTGCAGCATTTGAAGGTCCCCAAGAACACAATGGCCTCCATCATTCTTAAATGGAAGAAGTTTGGAACCACCAAGACTTTTCCTAGAGCTGGCCGCTCGGCCAGCCAAACTGAACAATCGGGGAGAAGGGCCTTGGGTCAGGGTGGTGACCAAGAACCCGATGGTCACTCTGACAAAGCAGCACTCCACCAATGAGGAGTGACCAGACGAAAGCCATTCCTCAGTAAAAGGCACATGACAGCCAGCTTGGAGTTTGACAAAAGGCACCTAAAGGATTCTCAGACCATGAGAAACAAGATTCTCTAGTCTGATGAATCCAAGATGAAACGCTTTGGCCTGAATGCCAAGCGTCACGTCTGGAGGAAACCTGGCACCATCCCTACGGTGAAGCATGGTAGTGGCAGCATCATGCTGTGGGGATGTTATTCAGCGGCAGGGACTGGGAGACTAGTCAGGATCGAGGGAAAGATGAACGGAGCAAAGTACAGAGAGATCCTTGATGAAAACCTGCTCCAGAGCGCTCAGGACCTCAGACTGGGGTGAAGGTTCACCTTCCAATAGGACAACGACCCTAAGCACACAGCCAAGAAAACGCCCGAATCTCTGAATGTCCTTGAGTGGCCCAGCCAGAGCCCGGACTTGAACCCGACATTCAGAGACTCCTGCTTTTATTTTTTTATCCACGTTTCATCTCTTTCCTCCACTTTGTTAGGGAGCAGGCGTAGGTTCTTACATCGAAAGTATCTTCATCATGATACCGATAGAAAATAATAGCAATCTATATTTTCAAAAGCATGTGAGTCTGTCGATTGAGCAAAATAATAGGCCTACTCTTGATTTAGGCTACATTATAGCATGCTAAATGTTTCTGATCAGTGACAGATGAACACTTGATTTAGGCTACATTATAGCATGCTAAATGTTTCTGATCAGTGACAGATGAGCTATACCACCTCCAGTTGCCAGAAACCAATGAACCAAATAGCCTATAGAGACGGAGGTTCAGTGAAACAAAATCAGTCAGTGGAGTCACAGACTTCTGGTCGGGAGGAGGCCTGGGTTACTAAACGACTGTGACTGAAGAGCACAATAATCCACTTTTCAAACTACATAACATGTAAAAATGTTCTGATAACCGAGCCAACTAGACCAGATGATCATGAGGAGCACTCACCTCATTTTAGCTCAAATGTTACCAGTCTAATTGTAGCCTGACCAATATCCAAACAGAGATTCAGTGAAAACAAAAATCTGACGTATTGATTTATCAATAGGAATCCCCACGCTGTGATTATCAATAGGAGTCCCCACGCTGTGATTATCAATAGGAGTCCCCACGCTGTGATTATCAATAGGAGTCCCCACGCTGTGATGGCGGTGCTGATATTCGCATCTACACTGAACAAAATATAAATGCAACAATTCCAAAGATTTTACTGAGTTACAGTTCATATAAGGAAATCAGTCAATTGAAATACATTCATTAGGCCCTAATTTATGGATTTCACATGACTGGGAATACAGATGTTCCCTTTATCTAATATTAGGTTTTGGTTGAAGATCTGATAACAATCAGTATCGCAAATATGCAAAAGTGGAGAAAATTAGAAAGGGGGCAAATACTTTTTCATAGCACTGTATGTAGTGAGGGCCAGCCAATGAGAGCGTACAGGTCACAATGGTGGGTAGTATATGGGGCTTTGGTGACAAAACGGATGGCACTGTGATAGACTACATCCAATTTGCTGAGTAGAGTGTTGGAAGCTATTTTGTAAATGACATCGCCAAAGTCAAGGATCGGTAGGATAGTCAGTTTTACGAGGGCATGTTTGGCAGCATGAGTGAAGGAGGCTTTGTTGCGAAATAGGAAGCCGATTCTAGATTTAACTTTGGATTGGAGATTCTTAATGTGAGTCTGGAAGGAGAATTTACGGTCTAACCAGACACCTACAGTGGGGAGAACAAGTATTTGATACACTGCCGATTTTGCAGGTTTTCCTACTTACAAAGCATGTAGAGGTCTGTAATTTTTATCATAGGTACACTTCAACTGTGAGAGACGGAAAATCAAAAATCCAGAAAATCACATTGTATGATTTTTAAGTATTTTATTGCATGACATAAGTATTTGATACATCAGAAAAGCAGAACTTAATATTTGGTACAGAAACCTTTGTTTGCAATTACAGAGATCATACGTTTCCTGTAGGTCTTGACCAGGTTTGCACACACTGCAGCAAGGATTTTGTCCCACTCCTCCATACAGACCTTCTCCAGATCCTTCAGGTTTCGGGGCTGTCGCTGGCCAATACGGACTTTCAGCTCCCTCCAAAGATTTTCTATTGGGTTCAGGTCTGGAGACTGGCTAGGCCACTCCAGGACCTTGAGATGCTTCTTACGGAGCCACTCCTTAGTTGCCCTGGCTGTGTGTTTCGGGTCGTTGTCATGCTGGAAGACCCAGCCACGACCCATCTTCAATGCTCTTACTGAGGGAAGGAGGTTGTTGGCCAAGATCTCGCGATACATGGCCCCATCCATCCTCCCCTCAATACGGTGCAGTCGTCCTGTCCCCTTTGCAGAAAAGCATCCCCAAAGAATGATGTTTCCACCTCAATGCTTCACGGTTGGGATGGTGTTCTTGGGGTTGTACTCATCCTTCTTCTTCCTCCAAACACGGCGAGTGGAGTTTAGACCAAAAAGCTCTATTTTTGTCTCATCAGACCACATGACCTTCTCCCATTCCTCCTCTGGATCATCCAGATGGTCATTGGCGAACTTCAGACGGGCCTGGACATGCGCTGGCTTGAGCAGGGGGACCTTGCGTGCGCTGCAGGATTTTAATCCATGACGGCGTAGTGTGTTACTAATGGTTTTCTTTGAGACTGTGGTCCCAGCTCTCTTCAGGTCATTGACCAGGTCCTGCCGTGTAGTTCTGGGCTGATCCCTCACCTTCCTCATGATCATTGATGCCCCACGAGGTGAGATCTTGCATGGAGCCCCAGACCGAGGGTGATTGACCGTCATCTTGAACTTCTTCAATTTTCTATTAATTGCGCCAACAGTTGTTGCCTTCTCACCAAGCTGCTTGCCTATTGTCCTGTAGCCCATCCCAGCCTTGTGCAGGTCTACAATTTTATCCCTGATGTCCTTACACAGCTCTCTGGTCTTGGCCATTGTGGAGAGGTTGGAGTCTGTTTGATTGAGTGTGTGGACAGGTGTCTTTTATACAAGTAATGAGTTCAAACAGGTGGAGGTAATGAGTGGAGAACAGGAGGGCTTCTTAAAGAAAAACTAACAGGTCTGTGAGACCCAGAATTCTTACTGGTTGGTAGGTGATCAAATACTTATGTCATGCAATAAAATGCAAATGAATTACTTAAAAATCATACAATGTGATTTTCTGGATTTTTGTTTTAGATTCCGTCTCTCACAGTTGAAGTGTACCTATGATTAAAAAATTACAGACCTCTACATGCTTTGTAAGTAGGAAAACCTGCAAAATCGGCAGTGTATCAAATACTTGTTCTCCCCACTGTAGGTATTTGTTGTTGTCCACATATTCTAAGTCAGACCCGCCGAGAGTAGTGATTCTAGTCGGGCGGGCGGGTGCAAGCAGCGTTCGATTGAAGAGCATGCATTTAGTTTTACTAGCGTTTAAGAGCATTTGGAGGCTACGGAAGGAGTGTTGTATGGCATTGAAGCTCGTTTCGAGGTTTGTTAACACAGTGTCCAATGAAGGGCCAGATGTATACAAAATGGTGTCGTCTGCGTAGAGGTGGATCTGAGAGTCACCAGCAGCAAGAGCGACATCATTGATATACACTGAGAAAAGTGTCGGCCCGAGAATTGAACCCTGTGGCACCCCCATAGAGACTGCCAGAGGTCCAGACAACAGGCCCTCCGATTTGAGACATTGAACTCTATCTGATAAGTAGTTGGTGAACCAGGTGAGGCAGTCATTTGAGAAACCAAGGCTATTTAGTCTGCCAATAAGAATGCGGTGATTGACGGAGTCGAAAGCCTTGGCCAGGTCGATGAAGACGGCTGCACAGTACCGTCTTTTATCGATCGCGGTTATAATATCGTTTTGGACCTTTAGCGTGGCTGAGTTGCACCCATGACCAGCTCAGAAACCAGATTGCATAGCGGAGAAGGTACGGTGGGATTCGAAATGGTCGGTGATCTGTTTGTTAACTTGGCTTTCAAATACTTTCGAAAGGCAGGGCAGGATGGATATAGGTCTGTAACAGTTTGGATCTAGAGTGTCACCCCCTTTAAATTTACATTTTACATTTTAGTCATTTAGCAGACGCTCTTATCCAGAGCGACTTACAGTTAGTGAATACATATTTATTTTTATTTTTTATACTGGCCCCCCGTGGGAATCGAACCCACAACCCTGGCGTTGCAAACGCCACGCTCTATCAACTGAGCTACATCCCTGCCGGCCATTCCCTCCCCTACCCTGGACGACGCTGGGCCAATTGTGCGCCGCCCCATGGGTCTCCCGGTCGCGGCCGGCTGCGACAGAGCCTGGATTCGAACCAGGATCTCTAGTGGCACAGTTAGCACTGCGATGCAGTGCCTTAGACCACTGCGCCACTCAGGATCCCGTTGAAGAGGGGGATGACCGCGGCAGCTTTCCAATCTCTGGGGATCTCAGACGATACGAAAGAGAGGTTGAACAGGCTGGTAATAGGGGGTGCGACAATTTCTGCGGCTAGTTTTAGAAAGAAAGGGTCCAGATTGTCTAGCCCAGCTGATTTGTAGGGGTCCAGATTGTCTAGCCCAGCTGATTTGTAGGGGTCCAGATTGTCTAGCCCAGCTGATTTGTAGGGGTCCAGATTGTCTAGCCCAGCTGATTTGTAGGGGTCCAGATTGTCTAGCCCAGCTGATTTGTAGGGGTCCAGATTTTGCAGCTCTTTCAGAACATCAGCTGTCTGAATTTGTGTGAAGGAGAAGCGGGGGGGGGGGCATGGGCAAGTTGCAGCGGAGGGTGCAGAGCTGGTGGCCGGGGTAGTGGTAGCCAGGTGGAAAGCAATTTGATACATTCCTTCAATTGCATTAGGCAACTTTATTCCAATATTTTTGTTATTCAGTGATATTTATTACCACAGTCATTCTTTATGGATCCATCCAGTTGTGGTTTAAGAAAACAGTGCATGCTTAGTGGTGGGCAATGCGAAGAGCTGGGCGAAGTGACATGGCTTGCAAAGTTGAGAACTGGCATGAGGACATTATCAGGGTGCTGCCTAGCAACCATGAAGACTTTAAGAGCGTAGTGCGTTCCTCCTCAGCATTACGGCTACGTTTCATACTAAACCGTAGGCAGAACTTTACTGAAATTAATACTAAGTCGTTTGGAGGAAATCAACGTTTTGGCTTTGATACCGGCAATACCTTTCAGATATAAAGAAAAGGTGGAAAAAAGTTGACGGTATGGTAAAGTTGACGGTATGGTAAAGTTGGCGGGGGAAATGTATTGGTATGAAAGGGATCTAACTGAATGTAGGGCTATGACCCTGGGTATTGGACTCCTCTCTCTAACTGGATATTTACAGGGCTACATTTTACCATCTCACACACATTCCAATATTCAATCCATTTGTAAATAAAATGGGACTCTGTTTTACTACAAAGAGGAATATCCTCCTTTCTGGCCACTCTCCAGTGTGCAGCTCAATAAGGCCTGGATGTTGTAGGCTCATATCTCTGACTGAATATAGGGCTGCGTTTGACTATCTCACATTAGCTAAGCCTAGCTGCGTCTTTAGATGGAAATGGGAGGAGGGCTGCAGTTCAGATACTAATACAGAAATAGTTGACTTCCTCTGTGAGGCCAGAAGTGTCAACAGTATCAGGAAACCAGCAGTGTGCAGTAGCCCACAGCTTTAAAACGAGCCTTATCGATGGTCACAGCTTTAAAACGAGCCTTATCGATGGTCACAGCTTTAAAACGAGCCTTATCGATGGTCACAGCTTTAAAACGAGCCTTATCGATGGTCACAGCTTTAAAACGAGCCTTATTGATGGTCACAGCTTTAAAACGAGCCTTATTGATGGTCACAGCTTTAAAACGAGCCTTATTGATGGTCACAGCTTTAAAATTAACATTAACTATGGTCACAGCTTTAAATAATAATAAAATATATATAACAATAATATGCCATTGCAGACGCTTTTATCCAAAGCGACTTACAGTCATGCGTGTATACATTTTTTTTTTTTTAAACGAGCCTTAACTATGGTCACAGCTTTAAAACAAGCCTTATTGATGGTCACAGCTTTAAAACAAGCCTTATCTATGGTCACAGCTTTAAAACGAGCCTTATTGATGGCCACAGCTTTAAAACAAGCCTTATTGATGGTCACAGCTTTAAAATTAACATTAACTATGGTCACAGCTTTAAAACGAGCCTTAACTATGGTCACAGCTTTAAAATTAACATTAATAATAATATGCCATTTAGCAGACGCTTTTATCCAAAGCGACTTACAGTCATGTGCGCATACATTTTTACGTATGAGTGGTCCCGGGGATCGAACCCACTACCCTGGCGTTGCAAGCGCCATGCTCTACCAATTGGGCTACAGAGCTTTAAAATGATCCTTATCTATGGTCACAGCATTAAAATGAACATTAACTATGGTCACAGCTTTAAAATTAGTATTATCTATGGCAGGGGGGAACTCAACTACTATTTGAGAAGGTCCAGAGACACCAATGTCCTGGGTGGTAAAGGTCCGGATGGAGATGGTCCTTTATCAGCGTAGTAATGTCCTGGGTGATAAAGGTCCGGATGGAGATGGTCCTTTATCAGCGTAGTAATGTCCTGGGTGATAAAGGTCCGGATGGAGATGGTCCTTTATCAGCGTAGTAATGTCCTGGGTGATAAAGGTCCGGATGGAGATCGTCCTTTATCAGTGTAGTAACAAACATAGTCGTCTACGACTCAGGAAACATGTTGTTATATAAAATGCACATTTAAATACATTAAATGACTAAGAATTTGAATTAATTACAACTTCTTTCAAATGTAAACATGTGCAACATTGCATCAACATTGCTGAAGAACAGAAGTGGTTGCATAATTGTCTATACAAAAAGTGCATTGGCCTTGAATTATTATTATTATTAATTTAAAATAAAGTGCATGTTTTCTGGAGAACAAAGGAGAGTTTAACTAAAATAATAATCTGAATGCACAGAACATCACTGTGAGCCATGCAATATTCATGTATAAATCCCTCTGGTCCTTGCCTTGCAGTAATGAGAGAAATTACACTTTCTGTCTCCTGCCAATGCTTTGAACTTTGGCACAAATGGTGTGAGAGAAACTCTGAGACACTGGTGCAGGTGTTCATTGGTGAGCCTGGTGCGGTATTTGTTTTTAATAAAGTTCATTGTGGAGAAGGCTGATTCACAGCTGTCTGTGGATCCAAACATGGTCAGGATGTGTAGCGCCAGTTTCCTGAACAGGGACATCAGCTGCAGGCGCCATCTTTCCCCAGAAAGGGACAGGGTCACCATCACCAGCCGGCTCCTTCAGAGCCAATCACCAGCCGGCTCCTTCAGAGCCAATCACCAGCCGGCTCCTTCAGAGCCAATCACCAGCCGGCTCCTTCAGAGCCAATCACCAGCCGGCTCCTTCAGAGCCAATCACCAGCCGGCTCCTTCAGAGCCAATCACCAGCCGGCTCCTTCAGAGCCAATCACCAGCCGGCTCCTTCAAAGCCAATCACCAGCCGGCTCCTTCAGAGCCAATCACCAGCCGGCTTCTTCAGAGCCAATCACCAGCCGGCTCCTTCAGAGCCAATCACCAGCCGGCTCCTTCAGAGCCAATCACCAGCCTGCTCCTTCAGAGCCGATCACCAGCCGGCTCCTTCAAAGCCGATCACCAGCCGGCTCCTTCAAAGCCGATCACCAGCCGGCTCCTTCAAAGCCGATCACCAGCCGGCTCCTTCAAAGCCGATCACCAGCCGGCTCCTTCAAAGCCGATCACCAGCCGGCTCCTTCAAAGCCGCATTTTCTTGCAGCTCAATCAACTCCATTTGCAGTGATGCAGCATCTACCCATCTGAAGATCTGTTTTGCTTCTTCTGACAACTTTGTCAAATTTGTGACCAATAAGGGGTTCTGGATGAGCAGCAGCAGTTCTCCTCCAACAGTGAAGTCATCAAAGCGAGCCTTGAAGTTCTCCATCAGCTTCTGGATGAAATCAACCTGGTTGGGAACATCTTTGTCTCTCTGCATTTGCACCGGAAGATTTCTGTCAGCATCCCTTTGATGGCCTCATGGATATCCTCTCCCCGTGTGTGTGCTTCTAGATTTGTTAAGCCCAACAGCTCCTCACAGAATACCTTCTTTGTTTCGTTATAAAATCTGACCCAACACCAGAAGCTGGGCATTATCAGTGTTATCTGTTAATTCATCCTAATGAAATGCATGGTGCATTCTGAATGGCCTCATCAAGTTGTGAAGTTTAAATATTCAGCTAATATTTCAGTTCTCCTCATGGCTGTGGGATCTGTTTTGATCTTTTCTCTGAGCTCATCTTTTTGTTTACCTTCAAGCAAGGTGTCAGAAACTTCACACATGCATTATTTGCATTATCTCAGCATCTGAAAATGTTTTTTGTTGTTGTGTTTTTCCAAAACCAAGTTATCCTCAGTGAACACTCCATTGCACGTTGTTGGGCTGTCAGGGAATTGACAAGGATTTTGGTGGACGTCTCATATTGGGATTTGAGTTGGTTAATCTAGTTTGTTCTCACCTCCGTGTTCAGGGGATACGTCTGATCCAATTTACTATGCCTGGTGTCATAATGGTGCTTAACATGGGCACTTTTCAGGAGAGCTACGACTCACTGCATATCAGGCATCATATCATATATCAGGCATCATGTCATATTATATCAGGCATCTTATCATATTTACATTTACATTTTAGTCATTTAGCAGACGCTCTTATCCAGAGCGACTTACAGTTAGTGAGTGCATACATTATTATTATTTATTTTTTTCATACTGGCCCCACGTGGGAATCGAACCCACAACCCTGGCTTTGCAAACGCCATGCTCTACCAACTGAGCTACATCCCTGCCGGTCATTCCCTCCCCTACCCTGGACGACGCTGGGCCAATTGTGCGCCGCCCCATGGGCATCATATCATATATCATGTCAGGCATCATATCATATATCATGTCAGGCATCATATCATATATCAGGCATCAAATCAGATATCATATCATATATCAGGCATCATATCATATTATATCAGGCATCATATCATATAAGGCATCATATCATATATCAGGCATCATATCATATATCATGTCAGGCACATTGGTTTTGTGCTAGTTGGAGGGAGAATGAATGAATACTGTTCTGTCCACCTGTCTTTGAATATGTGGTTTTCAGAGTCAACTTGTCAATTTTTTTAGCCATATTACCAAAGATCCTGGTAACTAAGCTCCTATCTGTGATATTAACAGGGAGAGGGGAGGGGGAGAGGGACGAGGGGAGAGGGACGAGGGGAGAGGGACGAGGGAGAGGGACGAGGGAGAGGGACGAGGGGGAGGGACGAGGGAGAGGGAGAGGTTACTGAGGTAGAGTGGCCGCTGCGCCATTTTCTAAAATGGTCAAAAAATAATTGATTGACTTTTATAGAACAAAATGCGCTGTTGTCCGGTCCGGATTGACCCTTCTCTGGGGAACGCGGTCCGCCAGTTGAGTTTGGCTTGTCTATGGTCACAGCTTTAAAATGAGCCTTATCTATGGCCACGGCTTTAAAATGAGCCTTATCTATGGTCACAGCTTTAAAATGAGCCTTATCTATGGCCACGGCTTTAAAATGAGCCTTATCTATGGCCACAGCATTAAAATGAGCCTTATCTATGGTCACAGCTTTAAAATGAGCCTTATCTATGGCCACGGCTTTAAAATGAGCCTTATCTATGGCCACGGCTTTAAAATGAGCCTTATCTATGGCCACGGCTTTAAAATGAGCCTTATCTATGGCCACGGCTTTAAAATGAGCCTTATCTATGGCCACAGCATTAAAATGAGCCTTATCTATGGCCACGGCTTTAAAATGAGCCTTATCTATGGCCACAGCTTTAAAATGAGCCTTATCTATGGCCACAGCTTTAAAATTAGCCTTATCTATGGCCACAGCTTTAAAATTAGCCTTATCTATGGCCACAGCTTTAAAATTAGCCTTATCTATGGCCACGGTTTTACACAGAACCAGAAGCTATTATTATTTTATGGTACATTTTACCCACTTTTCTCTCCAATGTTGTGATATCCAAATGGTAGTTACAGTCTTGTCCCATCGCTGCAACTCCCTTACGAACTCGGGATCGAACCCGGATCTGTAGTGACGCCTCAAGCACTGCAGTGCCTTAGACCGCTGCACCACAGACCGTTGCGCCACTCGCAAGGCCAACCAGAAGCAAGCTAGAAGGAATTTCAAAACCAGACTACCTTGTTCGTTGTCAAGAGAGATGATGAAACCATGTCATTACGTTAGAGGATGTCCTTTTGAATGAGCCATTTTAGTTTGTATTCTTATATATATTTTACTATCATAGAGGTAGTAAACTGATAATGAAAATGTTGTTTTGTCATTGTTTCACACAGGAAATCAAGTCAGAGAAGGAACACTCCAGAAAAGAGAAACATCCAGACTTGTTACCAGGTGCATCTGGATAAATTCCTCCTCTCCACAGAACTTGGAATTGCCTCGATGATTGACAAATTGGCATCAAGTTGATTTGCTCATAACTTTCCTGTCTCTGTCTGTCTGTCTCTGTCTGTCTGTCTCTGTCTCTGTCTGTCTGTCTGTCTCTGTCTGTCTGTCTGTCTGTCTCTGTGTCTGTCTGGACCATCCCCAGGCGAGGTGGTGTTCTGCAGTGCCAGCACAGTGTTGAAGTACACTCAGGATGACCTGTCACAGCGAGGCGTCTTCGGGGCGCTGCTCTGCACCAACTTTAGAGTGTCCTTTGTCAGCGACGAGGCGCCCGCTGAGGAGATGGTGAGGACCGGCGTCACGTTGAATAACGGACAGTTTGATAGGTCACTTCATCATGGACACTTCAGACTCTTCCTCTGAACCTGACACACTTCAGACTAATGACTCTTCCTCTGAACCAGACACACTTCAGACTAATGGCTCTTCCTCTGAACCAGACACACTTCAGACTAATGGCTCTTCCTCTGAACCAGACACACTTCAGACTAATGACTCTTCCTCTGAACCAGACACACTTCAGACTCTTCCTCTGAACCAGACACACTTCAGACTAATGACTCTTCCTCTGAACCAGACACACTTCAGACTAATGGCTCTTCCTCTGAACCAGACACACTTCAGACTAATGACTCTTCCTCTGAACCAGACACACTTCAGACTAATGGCTCTTCCTCTGAACCTGACACATTTCAGACTAATGACTCTTCCTCTGAACCTGACACACTTCAGACTAATGACTCTTCCTCTGAACCTGACACACTTCAGACTCTTCCTCTGAACCAGACACACTTCAGACTAATGACTATTCCTCTGAACCAGACACACTTCAGACTAATGACTCTTCCTCTGAACCAGACACACTTCAGACTCTTCCTCTGAACCAGACACACTTCAGACTCTTCCTCTGAACCAGACACACTTCAGACTAATGGCTCTTCCTCTGAACCAGACACACTTCAGACTAATGGCCCTTCTTCTGAACCAGACACACTTCAGACTAATGACTCTTCCTCTGAACCAGACACACTTCAGACTAATGGCTCTTCCTCTGAACCTGACACACTTCAGACTAATGACTCTTCCTCTGAACCTGACACACTTCAGACTCTTCCTCTGAACCTGACACACTTCAGACTAATGACTCTTCCTCTGAACCAGACACACTTCAGACTGACTCTTCCTCTGAACCAGACACAGTTCAGACTAATGACTCTTCCTCTGAACCAGACACACTTCAGACTAATGACTCTTCCTCTGAACCAGACACACTTCAGACTAATGGCTCTTCCTCTGAACCAGACACACTTCAGACTAATGGCTCTTCCTCTGAACCAGACACACTTCAGACTAATGACTCTTCCTTTGAACCAGACACACTTCAGACTAATGACTCTTCCTCTGAACCAGACACACTTCAGACTAATGACTCTTCCTCTGAACCAGACACACTTCAGACTAATGACTCTTCCTCTGAACCAGACACACTTCAGACTAATGGCTCTTCCTCTGAACCAGACACACTTCAGACTAATGACTCTTCCTCTGAACCTGACACACTTCAGACTCTTCCTCTGAACCAGACACACTTCAGACTAATGGCTCTTCCTCTGAACCAGACACACTTCAGACTAATGGCTCTTCCTCTGAACCAGACACACTTCAGACTAATGACTCTTCCTCTGAACCTGACACACTTCAGACTAATGACTCTTCCTCTGAACCAGACACACTTCAGACTAATGACTCTTCCTCTGAACCAGACACACTTCAGACTCTTCCTCTGAACCAGACACACTTCAGACTAATGACTCTTCCTCTGAACCTGACACACTTCAGACTCTTCCTCTGAACCAGACACACTTCAGACTAATGACCCTTCCTCTGAACCAGACACACTTCAGACTAATGACTCTTCCTCTGAACCAGACACACTTCAGACTAATGACTCTTCCTCTGAACCAGACACACTTCAGACTAATGACTCTTCCTCTGAACCAGACACACTTCAGACTAATGACTCTTCCTCTGAACCAGACACACTTCAGACTAATGACTCTTCCTCTGAACCAGACACACTTCAGACTCTTCCTCTGAACCAGACACACTTCAGACTCTTCCTCTGAACCAGACACACTTCAGACTAATGGCTCTTCCTCTGAACCAGACACACTTCAGACTAATGGCTCTTCCTCTGAACCAGACACACTTCAGACTAATGACTCTTCCTCTGAACCTGACACACTTCAGACTCTTCCTCTGAACCAGACACACTTCAGACTAATGACTCTTCCTCTGAACCAGACACACTTCAGACTAATGACTCTTCCTCTGAACCTGACACACTTCAGACTCTTCCTCTGAACCAGACACACTTCAGACTAATGACTCTTCCTCTGAACCAGACACACTTCAGACTAATGACTCTTCCTCTGAACCAGACACACTTCAGACTAATGACTCTTCCTCTGAACCAGACACACTTCAGACTAATGACTCTTCCTCTGAACCAGACACACTTCAGACTAATGACTCTTCCTCTGAACCAGACACACTTCAGACTAATGACTCTTCCTCTGAACCAAACACACTTCAGACTAATGACTCTTCCTCTGAACCAGACACACTTCAGACTAATGACTCTTCCTCTGAACCTGACACACTTCAGACTAATGACTCTTCCTCTGAACCTGACACACTTCAGACTAATGACTCTTCCTCTGAACCAGACACACTTCAGACTAATGACTCTTCCTCTGAACCAGACACACTTCAGACTCTTCCTCTGAACCAGACACACTTCAGACTAATGACTCTTCCTCTGAACCTGACACACTTCAGACTAATGACTCTTTCTCTGAACCTGACACACTTCAGACTAATGACTCTTCCTCTGAACCAGACACACTTCAGACTAATGACTCTTCCTCTGAACCAGACACACTTCAGACTAATGGCCCTTCCTCTGAACCAGACACACTTCAGACTAATGACTCTTCCTCTGAACCAGACACACTTCAGACTAATGACTCTTCCTCTGAACCAGACACACTTCAGACTCTTCCTCTGAACCAGACACACTTCAGACTCTTCCTCTGAACCAGACACACTTCAGACTAATGACTCTTCCTCTGAACCAGACACACTTCAGACTAATGACTCTTCCTCTGAACCAGACACACTTCAGACTCTTCCTCTGAACCAGACACACTTCAGACTCTTCCTCTGAACCAGACACACTTCAGACTAATGACTCTTCCTCTGAACCAGACACACTTCAGACTAATGACTCTTCCTCTGAACCAGACACACTTCAGACTCTTCCTCTGAACCAGACACACTTCAGACTAATGACTCTTCCTCTGAACCAGACACACTTCAGACTCTTCCTCTGAACCAGACACACTTCAGACTAATGACTCTTCCTCTGAACCAGACACACTTCAGACTAATGACTCTTCCTCTGAACCTGACACACTTCAGACTAATGACTCTTCCTCTGAACCAGACACACTTCAGACTAATGACTCTTCCTCTGAACCTGACACACTTCAGACTAATGACTCTTCCTCTGAACCTGACACACTTCAGACTCTTCCTCTGAACCAGACACACTTCAGACTAATGGCTCTTCCTCTGAACCAGACACACTTCAGACTCTTCCTCTGA
Source organism: Coregonus clupeaformis (assembly GCF_020615455.1). Classification (NCBI taxonomy): domain Eukaryota; kingdom Metazoa; phylum Chordata; class Actinopteri; order Salmoniformes; family Salmonidae; genus Coregonus; species Coregonus clupeaformis. The sequence goes on along the minus strand of NC_059207.1, from coordinate 6,783,668 downwards.
ACCAGACACACTTCAGACTCTTCCTCTGAACCAGACACACTTCAGACTAATGGCTCTTCCTCTGAACCAGACACACTTCAGACTAATGGCTCTTCCTCTGAACCTGACACACTTCAGACTAATGGCTCTTCCTCTGAACCAGACACACTTCAGACTAATGACTCTTCCTCTGAACCTGACACACTTCAGACTCTTCCTCTGAACCAGACACACTTCAGACTAATGGCTCTTCCTCTGAACCAGACACACTTCAGACTAATGACTCTTCCTCTGAACCTGACACACTTCAGACTCTTCCTCTGAACCAGACACACTTCAGACTAATGGCTCTTCCTCTGAACCAGACACACTTCAGACTAATGGCTCTTCCTCTGAACCTGACACACTTCAGACTAATGACTCTTCCTCTGAACCTGACACACTTCAGACTAATGACTCTTCCTCTGAACCTGACACACTTCAGACTAATGACTCTTCCTCTGAACCTGACACACTTCAGACTAATGACTCTTCCTCTGAACCAGACACACTTCAGACTCTTCCTCTGAACCAGACACACTTCAGACTAATGACTCTTCCTCTGAACCTGACACACTTCAGACTAATGACTCTTCCTCTGAACCAGACACACTTCAGACTAATGACTCTTCCTTTGAACCAGACACACTTCAGACTAATGACTCTTCCTCTGAACCTGACACACTTCAGACTCTTCCTCTGAACCTGACACACTTCAGACTAATGACTCTTCCTCTGAACCAGACACACTTCAGACTAATGACTCTTCCTCTGAACCAGACACACTTCAGACTCTTCCTCTGAACCTGACACACTTCAGACTAATGACTCTTCCTCTGAACCAGACACACTTCAGACTAATGACTCTTCCTCTGAACCAGACACACTTCAGACTAATGACTCTTCCTCTGAACCTGACACACTTCAGACTAATGACTCTTCCTCTGAACCTGACACACTTCAGACTCTTCCTCTGAACCTGACACACTTCAGACTAATGACTCTTCCTCTGAACCAGACACACTTCAGACTAATGACTCTTCCTCTGAACCAGACACACTTCAGACTCTTCCTCTGAACCTGACACACTTCAGACTAATGACTCTTCCTCTGAACCTGACACACTTCAGACTAATGACTCTTCCTCTGAACCAGACACACTTCAGACTAATGACTCTTCCTCTGAACCAGACTCACTTCAGACTAATGGCTCTTCCTCTGAACCAGACACACTTCAGACTAATGGCTCTTCCTCTGAACCAGACACACTTCAGACTAATGACTCTTCCTCTGAACCTGACACACTTCAGACTAATGACTCTTCCTCTGAACCAGACACACTTCAGACTCTTCCTCTGAACCTGACACACTTCAGACTAATTGCTCTTCCTCTGAACCAGACACACTTCAGACTAATTGCTCTTCCTCTGAACCAGACACACTTCAGACTAATGACTCTTCCTCTGAACCAGACACACTTCAGACTAATGACTCTTCCTCTGAACCAGACACACTTCAGACTAATGGCTCTTCCTCTGAACCAGACACACTTCAGACTAATGGCTCTTCCTCTGAACCAGACACACTTCAGACTAATGACTCTTCCTCTGAACCTGACACACTTCAGACTAATGACTCTTCCTCTGAACCAGACACACTTCAGACTAATGACTCTTCCTCTGAACCAGACACACTTCAGACGAATGGCTCTTCCTCTGAACCAGACACACTTCAGACTAATGACTCTTCCTCTGAACCAGACACACTTCAGACTAATGGCTCTTCCTCTGAACCAGACTCACTCAGAGGGTGATGTTGAATGAGGAAGTACCCAGATGAGAGGGAGCACACACACTTTCTTTATTACAGAAGCCATTTGGGGAACTGAGTATGTGACTCAGGAGTAGTGTTTGTTTTGATTAGAGCTCAGGCAGCTGCTGCTGTTTATCCTGTTCCCAAATGTGTCTGAATGGCTGAATATATTATAATAATGTTCTTCCTTACGTAGGGCCAGCTCTTCAAGAATAAACTCTACGGTGAAAATGACATCCCTCTTTCGTGTGTGGATAACATCTATGGAGGTACATCTTACTGAAATATTGTTTTATTCAACTTTTGAATATTTCCTAGTTTCCTTCCAGTCGTACTCAGTGTTGACTAGTCATTTTAAAGTCTTGAGATTAATAGATTGTTTTGCCTTTTGAAAGAATATCACTGGAGTCTTGATCATTTTGTGACGTCTGTCTTCAGGTTATGAAGACAAGAAGAAGCTGTTAACAGGAGGTCTGATGAAGAACAAGTATCCGTCTAAGATCATCATCCACTGCAAAGACTTACGGGTGTTTCAGTTTTCTCTGACCTTCTCTAAAGAGGAAGATGCCAAAAAGGTGCAGCTAGCGGCTTCCAAAAATCCCAAATGTATTCTATCTTGTTGATTGATTGATTGATTGATTGGAAACATGCTTCGTCTCCCCTTGATAGATCTTCCAAGGGATTATCCACCACTGTCTGGAGCCGAAGTCCCTGAGATGCCTCTTTGCTTTTTCCTACTGCGAGAACACCTCGTATCCAGGTAGGTGTAGTTACTGTAGAGAACGCCTCATATCCAGGTAGCCGTAGTTACTGTAGAGAACACCTCGTATCCAGGTAGGTGTAGTTACTGTAGAGAACACCTCGTATCCAGGTAGGTGTAGTTACTGTAGAGAACACCTCGTATCCAGGTAGGTGTAGTTACTGTAGAGAACACCTCGTATCCAGGTAGCCGTAGTTACTGTAGAGAACGCCTCGTATCCAGGTAGGTGTAGTTACTGTAGAGAACACCTCGTATCCAGGTAGGTGTAGTTACTGTAGAGAACGCCTCGTATCCAGGTAGCCGTAGTTACTGTAGAGAACGCCTCGTATCCAGGTAGCCGTAGTTACTGTAGAGAACGCCTCGTATCCAGGTAGCCGTAGTTACTGTAGAGAACGCCTCGTATCCAGGTAGGCGTAGTGAATGACACAAAGATCACAAGTCCTGATGTGTCACCGCAAAAATCTAATGTAACAGGTGTCTCTGGGTAATATTACATTACATTTTTAGTCATTTAGCAGACGCTGTTATCCAGAGCGACTTACAGTTAGTGAGTGCATACATGAACTCACAACAGGACTACTAGGCCCAAGTCTCCCTACACAGAGCTGCTCCGGCTTCCCTGGAATCGTACCGAGGGATAGCCTTGTCAACACGCCATCACAGAGGGATAGCCTTGTCAACACGCCATCACAGAGGGATAGCCTTGTCAACACGCCATCACAGAGGGATAGCCTTGTCAACACGCCATCACCGAGGGATAGCCTTGTCAACACGCCATCACCGAGGGATAGCCTTGTCAACACGCCATCACAGAGGGATAGCCTTGTCAACACACCATCACAGAGGGATAGCCTTGTCAACACGCCATCACAGAGGGATAGCCTTGTCAACACGCCATCACAGAGGGATAGCCTTGTCAACACGCCATCACAGAGGGATAGCCTTGTCAACACGCCATCACAGAGGGATAGCCTTGTCAACACGCCATCACAGAGGGATAGCCTTGTCAACACGCCATCACCGAGGGATAGCCTTGTCAACACGCCATCACAGAGGGATAGCCTTGTCAACACGCCATCACAGAGGGATGGCCTTGTCAACACGCCATCACTGAGGGATAGCCTTGTCAACACGCCATCACAGAGGGATAGCCTTGTCAACACACCATCACAGAGGGATAGCCTTGTCAACACGCCATCACAGAGGGATAGCCTTGTCAACACACCATCACTAATATTTCTGCATATTTTCTGCGAGGAGAAGGCTGAAGTAAAGAGAGAAGCCCCAAAACACATTCTAGAATGTGGTTTTGTTACCAATGGTTACCGATGACGGTGTTCCAGCCCCAACGGTTACAGAGCTGTTAGTGAGGTGAACGATCCCTGCAGTGTGGCCCCGCTGTCACGTCCCCTCTCACCGCCAGGCAGGACTCTATGGGGCCCTTTGTCTGTCTGAGACGGCACTGAGCCCAAGAGATGTCAGCTGCGACATTCCTCAAAGCTCCTCTGTCACGGTCTCTCCTCTCTCTTCCTTGTGGTCGTGGACTGGTAAGGCTGATTCTGTCCCACAACACTGTTCAGTATGGGGTTATGTTCCTGTCTCTCTCTGTCTCCTCTCATTGCTCGCCGCATGTTCACAGAGCGGTGACTTGTATTGAGTCAGTCAGACAGACAGACAGACAGACAGACAGGGCTTCTATTAACTCTGAGATCTGCTAGCCTGCATACCCCAGACTGGGCTTCTATTAACTCTGAGATCTGCTAGCCTGCATACCCCAGACTGGGCTTCTATTAACTCTGAGATCTGCTAGCCTGCATACCCCAGACCGGGCTTCTATTAACTCTGAGATCTGCTAGCCTGCATACCCCAGACCGGGCTTCTATTAACTCTGAGATCTGCTAGCCTGCATACCCCAGACCGGGCTTCTATTAACTCTGAGATCTGCTAGCCTGCATACCCCAGACCGGGCTTCTATTAACTCTGAGATCTGCTAGCCTGCATACCCCAGACCGGGCTTCTATTAACTCTGAGATCTGCTAGCCTGCATACCCCAGATCTGTTTGTGCTTTCTTACCACCGCCATGACTGTCATTATCACCAAACTGTTACAGAATGTCAATGTACAGGGCGGCGAGTGGCGCATCACAGTGCTAGAGGCGTCACTACAGACCCGGGTTCGGTGCCGGGCTGTATCACAACCGGCCGTGATCGGGAGTCCCATAGGGCGGAGCACAATTGGCCCAGAGTCGTTTGGGTTAGGGGAGGGTTTGGCCGAGGGGGCTTTACTTGGCTCATCGCGCTCTAGCGACTCCTTGTGGCGGGCCGGGCACCTGCAGGCTAACCTCTGTCGTCAGGGGAACGGTGTTTCCTCCGACAGATTGGTGCGGCTGGCTTCCAGGTTAAGCGGGCGGGTGTTAAGAAGGGCGGTTTGGCGGGTCATGTTTCGGAGGACGCATGACTCGACCTTCGCCTCTCCCGAGCCCGTTGGGGAGTTGCTGCGATGAGACAAGATCGAAAAAGAGGGTAACATTTTAAATAAAATATATATAATGTCAATGTATTCAAATCTATTTCAGAATGTTGACTACAAACCCATGAAGATGACTAATACAGATGCATACACAGATCTGTAGAGAGCCATTGAGAGAACGTCTGCTAAATGACGTAAATGTAAGTAACAGTGCCTTCTGTTTTTCCAGAGATGCAGAGGAAAAAGCAGACGGTGATGTTTGACTCTGTGGAGGACTGGACTCAGGACATGAAGAGAACTAAAGGAAACTGCAGACTGGTCTCAGAGAACCGCAGCTTTGAGCTCTCTCCAAAGTACTGCCATTACATTTTTTTTAAACATCAGACCAAATGCCACACGTAATATAACTGCTGGAACATGCTAGTTGTATATCAAGACATCGCATCATCATGATCAACATGTTGTTGGTTGAAGAACTCTGTAGTTTATCCTTGATTCACCTGTTTCCTGTTTTTATCATGATTTGAAGTTAACAAAAATATTTTTCCTGCAGGCTGCCTCAGTTTTTTATTGTCCCAGCAAACGTCTCGGACGAGGACTTGACTAAGTACCAGGGAAAGGGATTACCGGTATGTGTCGATTTTTTTTGTATGCCGTTTTGTGTCTGGTACTTGAAAAATTGAATATCTCATATTTAATTACAGTGCTGTGAAAAAGTATTTGCCCCCTTTCTAATTTTCTCCACTTTTGCATATTTGTGATACTGAATGTTATCAGATCTTCAACCAAAACCTAATATTAGATAAAGCGAACATAAGTGAACAAATAACACAACAATTACATATTTATTTCATTTATTTCATAAACAAAGTTATGCAACACCCAATTCCCCTGTGTGAAAAAGTAATTGCCCCCTTACACTCAATAACTGGTTGTGCCACCTTTAGCTGCAATGACTCCAACCAAATGCTTCCTGTAGTTGTTGATCAGTCTCTCACGTCGCTGTGGAGGAATTTTGGCCCACTCTTCCATGCAGAACTGCTTTAACTCAGTGACGTGTGGGTTTTCAAGCATGAACTGCTCGTTTCAAGTCCTGCCACAACATCTCAAACCATCACACCACCACCACGCTTGACCTTTGGTATGATGTTCTTACTGTGGAATGCAGAGTTTGGTTTTCGCCAGGCATTTTGATCTTGTTCAAGCATGGTGGTGGTGGTGTGATGGTTTGGGGATGCTTTGCTGCCTCAGGACCTGGACGACTTGCCTTAATAGAAGGAACCATGAATTCTGCTCTGTATCAGAGAATTCTACAGGAGAATGTCAGACCATCTGTCTGTGAGCTGAAGCTGAAGCGCAGCTGTGTCAAGCAGCAAGACAATGATCCAAAACACACATGCATGTCTACATCAGAATGGCTGAAAAGCAACAAATATAATGTTTTGGAGTGGCCTAGTCAAAGTCCAGACCTAATCCCAATTGAGATGTTGTGGCAGGACTTGAAACGAGCGGTTCATGCTTGAAAACCCACACGTCACTGAGTTAAAGCAGTTCTGCATGGAAGAGTGGGCCAAAATTCCTCCACAGCGACGTGAGAGACTGATCAACAACTACAGGAAGCATTTGGTTGGAGTCATTGCAGCTAAAGGTGGCACAACCAGTTATTGAGTGTAAGGGGGCAATTACTTTTTCACACAGGGGAATTGGGTGTTGCATAACTTTGTTTATGAAATAAATGAAATAAATATGTAATTGTTGTGTTATTTGTTCACTTATGTTCCCTTTATCTAATATTAGGTTTTGGTTGAAGATCTGATAACATTCAGTATCACAAATATGCAAAAGTAGAGAAAATTAGAAAGGGGGCAAATACTTTTTCCACAGCACTGTATATGGCCATAACTCTTCACTTGCTGTATGGTCAGTATACAAATGAATGAATGTATTTGATCACGTCTGTTTCAGATGTGGTGCTGGTCTCATCATAGTGGCTGTGCCTTGTTTAAAACAGCCTCTCTACCCCTGCTACCAGAGGACAACGTTCCACAAACACACATGGAGAAGTAAGAAACATTACATCCCATGCCATTTCCTTATTGGTTAGATCATGTTGAGTATTGTCTGTGTTTTAATAGTGACGAATGCTTATGTATTTTACTGATTTTTATAAATGTTATATGTGGCTTTTATGACTGTTGCAGTCCAAAGGTTCCCTTTTTTAAATGAAGTGTACCGACTTTTGTCTAATACGGTGAGGGTGTGTTGCAGAATGTTGACGGCTGTGGCTCACAACCACCTGTACTCAGTAAAGACAGAAGACCTGTCAGAGACACTTCCCACCGTACAGGACATCCAGCTGTCTTACAACAAGTTCAAACAGTTCTTCCTCATCGACAATACAACAGAGTTTTGGATGTCCGATATGAAGTGGTTCTCCTCACTTGACAACTGTGGATGGCTGGACATCATCAGGTGAGATTTGAAAACCAAACTACTATTTGTCCTGTGTTACAATGTTTATTAGGTACACCACCCCATTCAGGAAAATGATTGGCTCCTACAGACAGTGAGTCAGGTGGCCGTGGCTTGCTATATAAAAACATAGTTACTGTTCGGTTGAACGTTAGAATGGGCAGAACAAGTGACCTAAGATACTTTGAGAGTGGTGTGATCGTCGGTGCCATGCGCACCGGATCCAGTATCTCAGAAACGGCCGGCCTCCTGGGCTTTTCACGCACGACAGTGTCTATTGTTTTACGAGAAATGGTGTGAAAAACATCGCCTGGTCCGATGAATCCCGGTTCCTGTTGCGTCATGCTGATGTCAGAGTCAGGATTTGGTGTGAGCAGCATGAGTCCATGGCCCCATCCAGCCTGGTGTCAACGGTGTAGCCTGGTGGTGGTGAAATGGTGTAAGGAATGTTTTCCTGACATACGTTAGGTCCCTTGATACCAACTGAGAAATGTTTGAATTCCACACCTCGTAGAATCCATTCCCCCGAAGAATTCAGGCTGTTCTGGGGACAAGGGGGGGGTCCGACTCGGTACTAGATAGGTGTACCTAATAAAATGGCCACTGAGTGTATATGTCCAGTGTTACCAATGTATTTGTTTTAGCGTTTACGGTAAGAGTCAATGTCTTGTCTTACACTAAGAGTCAATGTCTTGTCTTACACTAAGAGTCAATGTCTTGTCTTACACTAAGAGTCAATGTCTTGTCTTACACTAAGTGTCAATGTCTTGTGTGTTGCAGACAGTGCCTCCAGAAGGCTGTGGAGGTAGTTGAATGCCTGGAGAAGGAAAACACAAATGTTCTCATTATGGGTAAGGACCAGTTATATGGGGAAGGACCAGATATATGGGGAAGGACCAGTTATATGGGGAAGGACCAGTTATATGGGGAAGGACCAGATATATGGGGAAGGACCAGTTATATGGGGAAGGACCAGATATATGGGGAAGGACCAGTTATCTGGGTAAGGACCAGTTATATGGGGAAGGACCAGTTATATGGGGAAGGACCAGTTATATGGGTAAGGACCAGTTATAAGGACCAGTTATAGGGGAAGGACCAGTTATATGGGGAAGGACCAGTTATATGGGGAAGGACCAGTTATAGGGGGAAGGACCAGTTATATGGGGAAGGACCAGTTATATGGGTAAGGACCAGTTATATGGGTAAGGACCAGTTATATGGGTAAGGACCAGTTATATGGGGAAGGACCAGTTATATGGGGAAGGACCAGTTATATGGGGAAGGACCAGTTATATGGGGAAGGACCAGTTATATGGGGAAGGACCAGTTATATGGGGAAGGACCAGTTATATGGGGAAGGACCAGTTATATGGGGAAGGACCAGTTATATGGGGAAGGACCAGTTATTTGAGGAGGGTTGTATTTTATTTGTCAAGGGTTGGCCACACAGATCCTGTGACCTGACATTTTGTTTGACATCTTTTTAATTACTTTGCTTAAGAACATTTGTCCTCCTGTAGCCCAGTTGGTAGAGCGTGGCGCTTGCAACGCCAGGGTTGTGGGTTCGATTCCCATGGGGGGGCAGTATGAAAAATGTATGCACTCACTAACTGTAAGTCGCTCTGGATAAGAGCGTCTGCTAAATGACTAACATGTAATGACTCATGGACTCCCAGGAGAGCAGTGGCAATAGTTACTGAGTGGACTATCCTCCTGGTTCAATAAAAAGCCTTGTGCAGGTCTACAATTTTATCCCTGATGTCCTTACACAGCTCTCTGGTCTTGGCCACTGTGGAGAGGTTGGAGTCTGTTTGATTGAGTGTGTGGACAGGTGTCTTTTATACAGGTAACGAGTTCAAACAGGTGCAGTTAATACAGGTAATGAGTGGAGAACAGGAGGGCTTCTTAAAGAAAAACTAACAGGTCTGTGAGAGCCGGAATTCTTACTGGTTGGTAGGTGATCAAATACTTATGTCATGCAATAAAATGCAAATTAATTACTTAAAAATCATACAATGTGATTTTCTGGATTTTTGTTTTAGATTCCGTCTCTCACAGTTGAAGTGTACCTATGATAAAAAATTACAGACCTCTACATGCTTTGTAAGTAGGAAAACCTGCAAAATCGGCAGTGTATCAAATACTTGTTCTCCCCACTGTACTTATTATGGACACAGTATGCTTTACATTAGTTATCTTGTTATTGTTTGCTAGTTGTTTGAGGAGGGTTGTATTTTATTTGTCAAGGGTTGGCCACACAGATCCTGTGACCTGACATTTTGTTTGACGTCTTTTTAATTACTTTGCTTAAGAACATTTGTCCTCCTGTAGCTCAGTTGGTAGAGCGTGGCGCTTGCAACGCCAGGGTTGTGGGTTCGATTCCCATGGGGGGCCAGTATGAAAAATGTATGCACTCACTAACTGTAAGTCGCTCTGGATAAGAGCGTCTGCTAAATTACTACAATGTAATGACTCATGGACTCCCAGGAGAGCAGTGGCAATAGTTACGGAGTGGACTATCCTCCTGGTTCAATAAAAACAATGACATTAATTGAAGGTAGACTCAGCTAAATGACGTTGCCACGAGCTGCACCGGAGATACTGAGATGAGTGAGATGCAAGACATCGATGTCACACAGTCACACCCAGTATCTGATGTTTACAGTGTGGTGGCCAGAGCACCAAAACAGCTGAGAAGTTGAGCCTCTCCCTTCAACACTCCTTCGTTGTTGCAGAAATTTACCCAGTATGCTGTTTTACTCTCTGCATCTACATCATATCACTGAGTCTACCTTTTTAAATATTCGTTTGTTTGTGTTCCAGAGGAAGGTGGTTTGGGCCTGTGCTGTGTCTTGCAAAAAACTTCTCTTGAATGTTGTTGAATAAATGTTAGGAATGATACTGGAACATTGTTTATGTTTCAGAGGAGGGCGGTTCGGACCTGTGGTGTTAAGTTGTATTGTATTGTTCCAGAGGAGGGCGGTTCGGACCTGTGCTGTGTGGTCTCCAGTCTGGTCCAGTTGATGTTGGACCCCTACTACAGAACTCTTCTGGGCTTCCAGAGTCTGGTGCAGAAGGAGTGGGTGGTGGGAGGACATGCCTTCCTGGATCGCTCCAACCATCTGCACCTCAAGGACAAGGTGGAGGTAGGATCTGTGTCCTGTTTTAGGTCTATTCTGTTGTCTGAAAACTTTAACAAGCTGTCAAAACTTTGATTCCTCGCCTCCCTCTCAAAGCTTATTGGTGGAGAGGCTCCAATGTCCCTCCCCTTGACATCCTCCTCCAATGAGCTTTGAGAAGGAGGCGAGGAATTTTTAAGAATCAAGGACTGTGGGGGATTCAAGGATTTGAGACCTGCGATATGCCTTAT